>NW_010132673.1:7879-26427 GCF_000699245.1 Pterocles gutturalis
TCTCCTTTCTCTTTTCAGACCTGTTAGTACCCTAGTGCCACATTTCCCCATCAGTGTGCACCTGCTGCATATAGTGGCAGAAATAATAAAGTTTGGTCATCTTGTAAAGCTTTGATCAGGCACTATTGAAGTTTAAATTGGTGAGAATAGCCAATGAATCCATGGGTCAGATTAAAAGATTATCTTAGGAGGGTATATGTAACCAGTTCTTCAGTTCTGATTCTTATGACTGACTTAGTTGAAAACATCAGGGAGAAAATTATTATGTTGTTTTGTGGCCTTGTCTGTAGAGTTGGATTGCAAATCTTCATTTGTAGAAGTTTTGATTACTTTGTTTTTCAGGGAATAAAAAAGCCATACAACCCTATTCTGGGAGAGACGTTTCGCTGCTGTTGGTTTCACCCTCAGACGAACAGTCACACGTTTTACATTGCAGAACAGGTAAATCGCTTTATTTGGATGCTCAGGTGTTGCAAACAGAAGCCTGCTTGCACCTCCATGTTTGGGAACATGCTCCTCATCCCACTTCAGGAGAGAAACTTGGAGTTTTGTGTAAACATCCAGAGTGGCACATGGGGTAAACTAGCTGCTGATCTTTTCTCTTTTTGCATTTACGGAGAATATGTGAGGTTTGGTGAGCACTCAGGACTATAAGAGCAGGTCTGCCATATATTACATTAGCCTCTTCAATAAAGACCTTTTTCATAGGATTCTGTCCTGTTTTCTTGTAAATAAAACATGGTTTGTGTGGCCTCTGTCAAAAGGGGCATAAAACACATAGCTAAAAACTACCTTTCTTTGTTTCTGAATCTATAATGATTTTAATAGGAGTAAATTGAGGGCTTATCTCTATGGGTATAAATGAAGGGCAGAGCTCAACTCGCCTGACAAAACTTAGTTTGAGATTTACAATGTTAGTAAAGCGATCTGAGGACCATGTGGACTTTGGTACAGGGACTCCCTGTTTCACGTACTTTTTTTTTTCCTATTTAATCAAGGAATTTTTGTTTTATTTTATTTCAGCCACTGCATCCATTTTATGGAAGTTACTCAAGTGGTGCCAAAAAGTTCTGCACTTTTATTGCGTTGAAAATCTGACAGTGTACCTGTTGGCCTAAAGTGCACAAGAACAAGAAAATACGGGGTGGGGGAGAAAGTTTACATATATAAGGTTCTCATATATAATGGTCTCACATATAACATTCCCTCCTTTAATATTGAAGTTAATAGTACGGATGGGGCTTAGAGGACTCTGCTGGGTCCTGTGACCTCCATCTTGTGCTTTCACTAGAGCATGTGTGAGGCTGTGTATGCACCCACCGCTCTGCTTAGCCTGTAAAGACTGCTGTAAATGACGTGTGTCTGGTTTTCTTCTAGGTGTCCCATCATCCGCCAGTGTCAGCTTTTCATGTCAGCAATAGGAAGGATGGATTCTGCATCACTGGCAGCATTCTAGCTAGGTCCAAGTTTTATGGTAAGGCATTAAGCCTGGGCTTCTTCCAGGAAACATCGTGGCATTAGTTTTGGTTTGTTTTTCAATCACTCCTGAGTGTGTTGAAAGTTAAGAACAAAAAAATGCTTAAGACATCTACTGCCAGGACACCCTAATTCCTTGTCTTGGCTCTCCTGCGTTTTCCCCACTTCTACCATTTTGGTGGGAGATCACACTGATGTAAAAAAAAAAAACCAAAAACAAAAAAACCAAACAACTTTAAAAACATGGTTTTCAGAAAGAAAAGGTACATGAGAATGTATAGGCACTTTGTATGTGCTCATGGATGAGTCATTTTATAGCTATCTGATCATCCCACTGACTTTTGCAAAAGTCGCTGTATAAATGTAACCGTTTATCTAGCTCCCAAATTTCTGAGAGTTGAACCCTAGAGCTTCAAAATATCTTTGAATCTTTTAATCTCAATGGAGACAGTGCAACTGCAGGCTCTGAAACAGTGTTGCTATTTGAGTTTATTAGAACTGCCTGCCTCTGACAGTAAATGATTTGCAGAGTCCTGAATTATTAGCATTTCATATTTCTTCTTGCATCAGTGACCTACATTGAAACGGAAGGTGTTTTTCTAAAGTAGGATGAGTTACCCAAGTATAACAGGCATTCTTTAATATATATGTGTTTGTTCTTTTCAATTCTAGGTAACTCACTTTCTGCACTGTTGGATGGCAAAGCAAAGCTGATGTTTCTAAACAGGGGGGAAGATTATATAATTACTATGCCATATGCCCACTGTAAAGGTAGGTTATGACTGTTCAAATAGGAAGCAAACAGAAAGAATAATATAACGGTATCTTACTGACTAACTTTGCACTGGCTCTCTTCTTCCCTCTTGAATACCTGGCACTGCAGGGATTGGTAATTCCAGGGGGTGGTTGCTCCGTATGAGTCATAGTGCTCAGCAGAAGACTGGTAATCCTCACTGAAGTCTTCTTGATTTGTCTGTGCAGACCTGAGAAGAGAATTAGGCCCATCTGAGTTAGTTTTAACACTGTGTAGAAACAGAAAAATACTGTGTATATGCACTGCAGATAAAGTGAAGATGGAAAGAATAAGAGTACACTTCTGAGCTTCTGAGGATAAAAAGTTTTTCTAACATTAACACTAAAATTGTTTAATATATTTTCTGGCTTTTTGAGAATAAAGGAAATTCCTGACTTCCCTTCTGATTTCTTTGTTACTCTAATCATGATATTCCTCAGTGTATGAGCTGCCTCAGTGAGGCTCGTACCTGTTACCATGTGGGTTTGCTCTGTTGAGCTGAATGTGCACTGAGGCCAGGGGATGGCTGCTGATTCACTGCTGTAACTTTGCATTTCTCCTTGGGAAGCTAAGCATCAGTGGCATTTAAACAACAGTGATAAAATCACTCCGTTTGATCCAATTTTGTTTTTTGAATAGGTTTTATTCTGGCATGTTGACATCTAAGTTAATATTTATGGAGGGTCTGGCTACCTGCAAACAGCAACTTCTGTAAATCACACCCTCTAAACTACTCCTTTGCATAAACCCTTTTCTTGTCAGTTTTTATTTTTCTGCAAATGACCTTTTCAGAAAATGGTAAGCCTGTGTAAAAAGGAGTCCCCTACATGACTGCTAATCTCCCTGATGAATTATGATGAATCCCATTACAGCTCCTACCTGCCCCATCCACAAGTGTGGGAAGTGACTGCGTCTGTTTGAGCATTAGTGTAAAAGAAGTTGCTGGGCACAACTTTCCTTCCTTTTCCTTTCCCACTTTCAGCTTGCCGCGCATGCACTATCAGCACCTGCGAGTTAAGCTTTTTCCTAGCTGGTGCAGTAAATGGGGAATATGGACGCAGGAGGATTCTTCATGCTTATAGTAAAGAGCCATTTCCTAGAAACTTTGCTTTCTGTCTTTTCAAAACTTTAAGCCAAGTAGTGGATTTCACAGCATGTCAGTGAGAGCCAGTTTGAGTTCAGAAAGCAGATCACTTCCACTGGGGCCTCTCTTAAGTCTCTTTTTCCCTTTCAGGCCTTCTATATGGTACCATGACAATGGAGCTTGGAGGGAAAGTTACCATCGACTGTGAGAAAACTAACCATAGGGCAGAACTGGAATTCAAGCTAAAGGTAAGAGACATTGTGGCCCCCATTTTGAAGGGGTCTCAGGCTTGCCCCTGTGCTCCAGACAAGGTTTGGCCATGCACACCAGCTCATTTACATACCAGCAATGTATGCATGCACTGCAGGGTGGCCTCCCCAGAGAGGAGGCATCATCCTGTGGTCAGTTTGCCTAGTGTGACTGTGTTTGAACCGGAAAAGCCTGGATTTTACACATGACTTGCTCAGTGACAGTCAGCTGGCTACTGAATGTTTGGCAGTGACAGTGTGGCTTCTGTTTAGGAAGGTAAAATTGTTTTTGCTTGCAAAATACAGCAAGGTGTACAAACTACTTTGAGCCAAGTGAGGATGTGGATCTTAAGTGTAGCTCTCCAGTAGCCAGCACATACGTACTCTTACCTTGCAGGTATTACAGCGAACGGTACCTTGTGTTTCTCAAGGCTACAGGACCTTGCTTTGATGGTAGAGCAAGAGCCCATTTTCAGACAGATAATTTTAAGTGGCTATCACACTGACAAGCTACACTGTCATTGCCTTGTACTGACTTGTTCATGTAGCTATTCACTCCCCTAGAAAGGCTGGTGATGCAGATTTATGGTATGCATATCAAATAGAGACATCTTTGAGCATTCTTGTAGTTACATGTGTTAAAATTTGGGAGGGAAAGTGATGACCTGTAACTATTTTGGACAGTTAACTTGCTTTTTAAGGACCATCCATTTCTCTTCTGTTCCAAAAAACAATTTCTTGCCTGGGCATAAAATGAAAGATGGAGAACTGAGAGCCTGCAGGACTTTAGATTTGCAGCCTTAGCCAACATAAATGTGAGAGATTACTGGAGTTAGGGGAGTCTTTTGCATGCTGCGTTTTTCTGCGGGCAATAATATTATTCTGTCTTTATTTGCCCTTTGCAAAGTGAACTGTTGTCCCATGTACTTCCTTGACATTTGCATATACTTGTATTTAAAGCCTGTTCTTCCCATAGTCCTGACTTGCTGTGTTGAGGCCAACGGAAAATTTCCCTGATTTCAGTCAGTGTCATCTCAAACCTACGAACACTTCAGAGCTTAAAATGCAGACCCTTCTTTTCTGGCTTGAAAACAACATGCTTAGTCCAGACATGACTCAGAAAGGTGCCTGTGGCTTAATTATGTGCTCTGCTTTAAATATTTCTTAGCCACTTTTTTTATGAGAATTGTGAGAAGTTGAAGGTAAACCCCATGACTTTGTTATTAATTTGGATATGTACTAATTCTCTACTGGATTGCATACATTGATTCTTGAGATACTTTTGATTTCTTTTTCCATGGGTGTTGCAGGAAATTTGGGTTTATATTGTTATTAAAAAAAAAGTTCCTCTGCACAAACATTATTGGAAAGTAGCTACTAAAATTTCTGAAGCAATGTTGTGTGGTGTGAATGGAAGAGCTGGTCACTCTACTACTGCTGATTCCTCTGATTGGCAGGCAGGAGGTGAGGAGAATTTTCCATTGTTCTGAGAATCTTTTCCTTGACTCTGGAAATACCTTTTTTCTTTTTGTGTTTGCTGACGACAAGAGCTTCTTCACACTGGAGACTTCACACAGATGCAGCTGTCAGCAGTGCCACACTGCTGTTGTTGTCCCATAAGCAGGAAAAGTCACCAACTGCGTTAGTACTGCTCCTTTTCTTTGGACAAGGCTGCAAGCATAAGGGTGCAAACTGTAATGTGGTTCTGGACGACAGGAAGGACTTGCCCACATACACTTATCCTGATGTCTAGCTGAAAATAAATGTATTTGCAATTAAGGCAAGGTCTTGCACTGCTGGATGTTAATGCACCTGAAGGCTTATCTCCCCTCCTGCAACTCCTACAGTGATTTTGGTGTCACAAACGAAAGGAGGAAGCCACAATGCTAGACAGTCAAAATCTGTGTTAGAATTCATTCTGCCTTTCTCCAGAAATAGTGGAAATCATGCAGGTTGCACTTCCCTCCTGCCTCATCCCTGTTTTTGACTCCCTTCCACTTCTCACCAGACTGATCATAGTTTCTATTTCTGTTCTCCCCTGACAGCCCTTCTTCGGTGGAAGCGCAAGCATTAATCAAATCTCTGGGAAGATTAAATCAGGAGAAGAAGTGTTAGCAAGTCTCAGTGGACACTGGGTAACGTATGATAATTGAAGTTGCTGATAGTGTAAGTGTGCATGGCAGCAGGGTGGGTGGGAGGACTGGAAGCCCTTGGCAGGCTCCAGGCATTGGAGCGGGAGCTGTGGAGAGCTCACGGCCTGCCTCTTCTGCCATCCCCAGGGACCGCAGGGAGCAGAGCTTTCTGGGCCACACCTCTCAAGGTCATTTATGCTTCTGTGGTTCCATCCAGCAGCTGTGCAAATAACACTTGCACTCCCAGAGCCTGGGCCAAAGCTGGAACTGGTGAGGTGCATTTCCATCGAAGCCAGTGGCTCTGTATTTAGGGTCCCAGGCTTGGGACAAGCACTGATGGCAGAAGACTTAGTGTGTCTTATGTGTGATTGTGAAAGTCGTGAGGCTTCCTTTTTTCTTGTGTTTAATACTTCCCCAGCTACAGCAATATCAGGGAAGAACTTCACAGGGTTTTAAATTCATTATTTTCACAGCAAACCTTTATGACAGAAAATGGTTATGCTTCTGTTCATGAGAAGAAGGACCAAGAGACAGATTCTGTGAGGCTCTGTCTGTATGGCAGCTCAGAATAGTCAGCAGAGCAGCTAGCACCTTTACACACCTAGTGTCCGAAAGTGTATCACTCAAAGGCATCCTTAAGCCAAAATCCAGCAAGAATGAAGTTGTATGGTGAAGGATGTGGACTAGAGTTTTGTTTGGAAACTCCTGGTAACAGAGGGAAAGCCATGAGCCCTGGCTTTGGGCTGGACATTTCAGTATTTATCTCAGCTACATTTAGACATCTGCATCTTCATTATAGTTGACCTGTGCTCCCTTTCCAGTCCGTAGAAATTGTCACTCCTGAGACAAGATTTGTTTTATCCTAAAGCAGGTGTTTAAAGTAGGTCAGGTGAAATGTGTCTGGGTAAAGCCCTTTCTATAGTCAGGTCCTAACCACAGTGTAGCCTTTGGTATTGGACTCCTCCCTTCAGGCAATTTGTCTTTTTACATAGAAAGCTAAACACCATTTTGAAATTGGGAGATTTGACCTTTCTAGATATATACAAGGAGATTTGCTCCGTGTGCCTGGGTAGCTTTTCCATTCTGAGCTCCCTTTCCTGCAGGATGAGCCTTGGCAGTTGTGAGTTGTGCTGGACTGTGGAGTACCTTGTCTGCGGTGTGTGCTGCGAGCACCATCCATGAGATTATGTAATTGGGCGACTCCCCTGGGGCGCTGAGCCACATGGCTGCATGCTGCTCAGCTTCCAGCCTTCTGTGTTTGGGTTTTATCAGCCTGAAAGTAATTTATTCCTCCCTTGTTCTTTGTGCTGGTTGTTAGTGGTGCACAAATTTAGAACGATGTATAAAAGAAGTTAAATGGCTTTGAAAGGGTGGCTCCGTAAGCCGCTGTTTGCTGTTGCATGCTGTGAATAGAGTAGCTGCTGAGCAGCAGTAGGGATGTTGTTTGTTCTCCTCCCTCCCTGCTGAGGGTATTGGCCTGCTCTCCTGAGCTCTGCAGGCTTTTCTCTGGCACTGTCGGGTTTCCTGAGAGAAACCCTTGCATCCTAAAGGGTAATTCTCTGCCTCAGGACCTGAAAACCCACCTGAATAAAGAAGGGAAGCAAATCCCATGCTTCTCAACCCCAGGGCTGAGCAGCAGCCGAGGGTGTGTATATATGCCCCATAGAGGTACACATAGTGACGTTCGATAATGCCTGCCTGCCTCTTGCCATCCACAGCTGGGGCCTCTTGCAGACCTGAGATCTGCCCTGGAACTGGCACCTCAGGACATGGCAGAGGAGTCCTGAGGGGGACTGTGAGGAGGGATGAGAGTCCCTCAGTGATGAAGGAATTTCACAGCTGAAGGTGTGGGAAATAGACTTTGAGACATGTGTCAATGGACCCTGGCAGGGGAAGAAATGTAGCAGCCAGGATGCAAAGAAATGAGGCAGCGACAGGTGAAGCTGATAGCTGTGACCTAAATAAGGTTTGCATGATACTCGTACTCCAGGCAGCTGAATGGCACCAGTGCACATGCTGTTCAGCAGCTGCAATCATCCCATTCATCCCACTTGCAGTAAGCGTCGTGCTGTTCACTGTATGCTCTGTAATCTACCCCATCTGGCTCTGTGACATTGCTGCGACTGTGAGCAAGGCTGGGAGGCAGCTTAGTTAAGCAGGGACACAGCAATATTGTCTAGTTGGCCTCAGATCAGACAAGTGCTGCTTGATAGTCAGTTGCCAAGTAAATTCTCAAGGAGTAAGGATGAAAGACCCCTGGCATTTGGAAGTGCTAAATGAAATTTGGGAGCAGTAATAGAAAAATCTGGCTAAACTGGAAAAAAAAAAGTGAGGTATTATCACAGCTTTAGCTCTCCTTTATAGAGAGGATGGTATTACAGTAGTCTCTGTGTGAGACTTGCACATTGAGAAATAGAAGAAAGACTGGAAAAGGAGCTAGGGAATCTTGTTTGTGTGTGCTGGGTGTACCTGGGAGGAACCGTGGGGAAAGAAGAGCATCGCAAGGCTTCCCTGGGTACTCTTGTCTGGGGACAAGACTAACAAAAGGGACCAGATCCCTTTCTAATTCTTCTCTCATTAATTCAGCCAGTGTTTCTGGGAATGCCTTCCCTCATTCATCTTAGGAACTTTCAGGAAGTGTTCAGTGAGATTTAATGGGATAGAGGAGGAAAGAAACCTTCCAACCAAGCCCTATTCCTGATCATCATCCAGAAGCAGCTTCCATTTGGCAGGATTATCTTCTGCCTTGTTTCTCTGATTGTCATTAACCTTTTCACTTTATTTTCCTTCTCAGGATGGGGAGGTGCATATAAATGAGTTGAAAAACGGGAACACGGAAATGTTCTGGAACCCAACCAGTGAAGTCCGAAGGCAGAGGCTGAAGCGCCATATTGTGCTGTTTGAGGAGCAGATGGACTTTGAGTCGGAGAGGTAAGGAGCTCTGGGAACATCTTGCTGCCGCTTCCCCGCTGGAAGCAGGGTTCTGACCAGAAGGCTCTGATTCCTCAGCACAGTCCTAGGAAGGCAGTGACTTGCTTTGCCTGCACAGACTGCCCAGCCATTTGCCTGGTTTTTTTCCATCCATTTAAACTCTGGAGTATTTCCGTGAAGTGTAGCTGTGAAATAACCAGGGAGCTGGACTGAGAAATGGTGAGGGTGACGTTTTATCTGCTAAAATAACAACTCTTCTTGAACTCCAGAGATCATGAACGGAGTCTCTAACTGCTGGAACATTTTATGGAAGGGCAAGCTGTCAATCTGAGGTCAGATGTCTTGTTAAGAAGGGTTGTTTCAACCACAGGCTCTTAAACTATATGCAGGAATCATGTGGAAAGTCTTGGCAGGAGCAGAGCAATAGTTTGAACCACATAGAGGATTTTATGAGAGAATATAATTAAACAGATGTTTAACCCTGCCTCATAATCTCAGCTGAGATCTCCAGTGAAGTCTGCACCAGTTTTTTTAGGGTAACCTAGATTACCTAAAAATATAGTCCCGGCATATGATTTAGGAAATGGAAGGAATGACTACCTGATGCAATGAGCACCCGTGAGCCAGTTCTTGAGCAAGAATGGCTAGAACCAACATCATGTGGTGCTGGCTTCAAACGAACTAGTCCTGTCTCACCAGTATGGTTAGCCAGTACCAGCTCACATCCCAGTTTGCTGCCTGGCTCTGCATTGCACTGGCTACTTCCCTGTGGGCATGTAATTTGGGTGTTGCGTCACATCACACTAAGAAGATTCCCCTTTTTATGGATGAAGAAAGGGATTGCATGAAGATAGAAACACATTAACATCTAGTTTGTTCTGGACAGGGAAAATAAAGTCTGTATTTATAACTTACAGTCGTGCAATTGCTGTTGTCACAGAGCAGAGCAGACCGCAGCACATTTCTCTATTAATCTTCTGAAGAAGATTCTTTTAAAGGAGAAGAGAAATCTCCGTCCTGTGGAAAAAGAATCTCCATTTCTCTGTTTACCAGGGTACTACCAGAGCTGACTCCCTTTGCTTCATCATAAATTAATGATAACGTGCATCCAAGGGAGGGAGGCAAAAGAAAAAATTTTTGAAATCGCTTACAGACATTCCACTGAGTTCCTTATTATGCTGACAGTTGCAAGAATAAATTACCATATAATCCAGGTTACGTTCTGCCTGAATTGCTTAGTCTCTCCTGCAGTGCTGAAAATCACCTGTTTTCACAAGCGCTGGAGAGTCTCTGAAGTTCATACCATTATGCAGCTCACCGTGGAGGGTCTCATTGTCTGACATGTGCAGCTCTTGATGGAGTGATTTGCCCTTGTCAAACAATTTTCTGCGTGTCCCTCTGAGGTTCTTAGAATTAGAGGACTCGCTCTTTACACCGCTGCATTCCTTAGGACTGACTATGCCACTGCAGTATTTTCTCAGGACATTATTTTCACTCCTCTCTCCCCTACCCCCATCACTTTGGGTTTGAATTGAGTTTCCTTCCTTTGTTTCTGGCAGAAAATATTCATAGACAGGAAAGTGGCAGTGATGTGTCAGAAAGAACAGGAAAGTGATCCTCTGCCTTCAGTTAATTATCTGAGAGGCTGCTTTTTTGCAAGTGTTGTGTTAACATATGATGATAGAAATATAATAAAAGCATCAGTATCTTTTTTAAATTAAATGCTTCACAGCAAGCTCCAAATAAATGCAGTAATATATTTCTCTTCTAAATGGAGAACTGGTGTTTTGTGGAGCTGGGAATACTGGAACAGCCTGGATCTCCAGTGCCTATTCTAACCGCTAAACCACTTGGCAATGTTTTGGGAGGGCTAGCTGCTAATCTCAGAAGTATTTCCAATCTGAGATGAAGATTAGAGTGCTCTGACTAGAGGAACTGTGAAGACGCCTATCACAGCTTGGCTATAGTAAAAAAAAAAAAAAAAAAAAAAAGTTATTTTTCTCTCATAAAGGCAGATCCTTTCCTCTGGGCAGAGGCTCAGCGAGACATATGACAGATCACATATCTTTTGGCAGCTGAAAACAAGTGCAAGTGAAAGCCTGTGTTCATGCTTGCAGTCTGTGAGCACAAGAATATGTCCGTTTCTTGCACGTTGAATCAGCTTCCTACAGATCTGGCTGCTAATCCTATATAGAAGTAGAACATTGAATGTACAGCTGCAAGCTGTGCACATGGATGTTGTTCAGCCTGGAGAAGAGAAGGCTCCAGAGAGACCTTGGAGCACCTTCCAGCGCTGAAAGGGGGATACAGGAGAGATGGGGGGGCTCTTGATCAGGGGGTGTAGTAATAGGATGAGGAGTAATGGTTTTAAGCTGAAAGAGGGCAGATTTAGACTAGATATTAGGAAGAAATGTTTTCCTGTGCGGGTGGTGAGGCAGTGGCCCAGGTTGCCCAGAGAAGCTGTGGATGCCCCATCCCTGGAGGGGTTCAAGGCCAGGCTGGATGAGGCTTTGAGCAACCTGGGCTAGTGGGAGGTGTCCCTGCCCATGGCAGAGGTTGGAACTAGATGATCTTTCAGGTCCCTTCCAACCCAAACCATTCTGTGATTCTATGATTCTATGAATTCGTTTTCCAGTGCTTCTGAACTTTAAATATAAAGCCTTTGTTTCAGGGATAGACATTAACACAAAGGCTTCTAAATATAAATGATTGAAAGGGCAAGGAAGATAACAGATTCTCCACTACACATCAATCACCTCTAAAGAGGCCACTGACCTCAATGAATTGAGCATAACTATCTTATAACTCGCCCAAACAGCACTGAAGATTTTAATGAATATTGTAGGTGATGTTATCTAAGGGTGGATCATTGTATACAGCATTCAGTGTTGCCATTCTCAGAATGTTCCTTTAATTTACAAGACAAAACTGAGGGGGAGCAATCCTGTTACAGTTCCTCTGGAGTACCAGTAGACCAGAAAAGTGTCTGCTCTACGGTTCCAGCTGGCAAAATGCATTGTTGGTTTTAAGGTGGTTTAGCTTACTTCCCTGTTTATTTCTAGGCTTTGGCAGCACGTTACCAGTGCAATAAACAAAGGTGATCAACACAAGGCTACGCAGGAAAAATTTGTGCTGGAAGAGGAGCAGAGGAATGCTGCCCGAGAGCGGAGAGAGAATGGCACAGAATGGAAACCGCTGCTCTTCCAGCACGATGCCACAACTAACGAGTGGCGCTACAAATACGAGGAGTGAGTGGTGGGGTTGGGGGTTACGAACAGACCTTGCTGCTTGAGTCCCCAGGGATGCACCAAGGTTACAGACCTCTAATTTGGGTCCTGCCATTCCCCAAACTGTGCCCTGGGCTTGCTCTTTCTGAGCTCCACATCAGTATTAGAATACATATTCCTGATACTAATTGGGAATAGCTGGAAATGAGGGCTTGGCAATGGAAAATCTGCTATGCCATGGGTACAGATCCCTATTGTGGCAATCAAGTGTGGAATCATTTAGCAGACATTTTCTGCACTGTGCGAGCAGAGCTGACAACTGTGCTCTCCTACCCTGGCAGAAGGGCGAAGCCTCTGGAGACTGAACCCCCCTCATTTATTGCTAGGAACTGTGAATGTAGAGGGAAGTATCTGTTACTCCTTGCACTGCGTCTGCAGAAACTCTTGTTAGTGTCAGGAGTGAACATCTGCCCTGGTGCTTGTAGAATTGGTGCATTGCTCTTAACACACTGGGTGGGATTCTTGCTTTTCTGATGTTTTTTCCTTTGGTCTCAAAAGTTTAAGACCTTGGGATCCTTTGACCGACATTGCCCAATTTGAGAAGAATGGGATACTTCAGACCATGGAAAGACACTTATCCACAAGGATGTCAAACCACAAAACAACATGCATAAACAATCAAATGACACGGCACAAGGTAAAGAGCCTGTTTTGGGGAATGAAATCTTCTTTAAGACTGTTTAGATATGTAGCCCTTTTCTGCAGCATTTTCATGTAAGCACGGCATAGGCTGAAAGGTTTGTTCTGGGTAAATGTAGCTTACAACTCTAGACCTGCAATATTATACCATCAGCAACTCCAAATAATTATAATTCTTGATTGATGTATCCTATCCTCCTATCCATTTTGGTATTTTTCTTCCACCCAGAGTTAGTGACAGTGACTCCCATACTGGGTTTTGCACATGGCTGAGCTTAACTTTACTGTTCAGTGTTTCCAAAGCAGAAAGCTTCCCATAGTGAGGGTGTCAGCAAGGTTTCAGAGTACACAACTGAGATCCCGCAACTTCAATTTTGGTCTTTGCCATCTGCCTTTACCACTTGCTTCCTCTTAGACAAGACAAGAAACCTCTCTCCATCCTCTCCCTTAAACAGGGATGATACTTTCTTATTTCATTGCATTCATCGTTGGAGTAATACATGTCCTTCATAAAGTGCTTTGTAAATGTAGAACTGCTGAACTAGCTAGATGTAACCCATATTACACTGAGGAACTCAGATCTTATTATGAATGTAGACTTTTATTTTATAATACCTGAATCTGAACGTCTCTGAAACATTGGGAAGGTTGAGGTTCATAACTGCTTTTCAGACCCTGCAGTGAGAAGTGTTCCAATCAGTTTGTTTGGGTTACCCATTCAGGAGGCAGGGAGAAACTTTCCAAAGTGCATCAAGAAATTAGGGATAAAATTTCAGTGATGTTTAAATCTTTCAGGCACTGTCTGAAAAATCTTCACCGGGGACATTTTATTCTAAATTTTTCTTCTTTTCATCCTTTCTCTTATGTATCTGGTTGGTGATTACACAACTGAGCAAAAGAACTGTAAAATTCATCGCTAGTATGTGGCAGTTAAAGCTACAAGAAGAATAATTTGGATGGGTGTCTTAAGGATGTTATCATTTGAGAAAATGCTTCTGTATGGAGCATGCATGCAGTATCCTTAACTAGCTGCTAGGAGTCCAGCTGCTAGGAGTTGCCGAGAAAACAATCAAACTTCGCAATCTCACAGATACTACCCAGCACCCTGAATCATTTTGTTTAAAGCCAATCACAAGAGTCTTGAATTTGACAGTGAGCGAGTCTCTTTTAATCCCTGTTTTATCCAGAGGTCTGCCAAAGAGTGCAGGCGCCGCAAAACCAGCGATCAGCCATCCAACCACAGCCAGAATACAGAGAGCAGCTGTTCAACGCCAGAGTCGGTGCAGGAGCTCTCGGATGATGATGGCAAGTATTTGGATATCATTGGGTCAGGCTTTAGTGTTCTTCCCTCGGTACATTTCCCAGCCCATAGGCCACAGGCAAACACAGAGAATGTTCTGCTTTTATATTTTCCTTACATGCTTCTCCTCCCCTGTCTGCCTTATGCAATCTGTGGCAAAAAGGGCTTCCCAACTCCTGGCACAAACAAGTTGGAAAATACACTGAAATTCCTGTAGGTACAAGGTGGCATGAACACATTGGAAAAATACACTGACATTCCCCCTTTTCTTATCCTTTGTTGGAGGTGACCTGGAATGTTTCAGAGATGGGGCAGGTGTGAGCACTCCATTCCCTTCCCCTCAGCTGGGGAGGATGCTGCAAAAATTGTTTCCTGAGAGCTGAGAAGGGGCCCCAGGCCAGTGTCACAAGACCTCTTCCATTGACCTGTGTCTTTGGGGTGGAAGATTCTGTCCCATCTCCTTCTCCCCATGTTTCCTCCTGAGAGTGTCCCCCTGGCTGTGACAATCTGATCACAGCCAGCCACCTCCTGGGTGAACCTGGTTTGTGTATCATCACCACCACCAGAGATGGTGATGCAAAACATAATGTTGCTCAATACTGTGCCACAGGGTTTGACAGCCTGTGTGCTCAGTGTGGGAAAGAAATGAATCACCTGAAAGAAATCCATTCAGCCGTCTTATCCCTACAGAGAGCCCAACAAGACATACACAGGTAAACATTTTCTCTCATCAAGTCAATTCTCTTAATGGGCTAAAAATAACCTGTGGTGTTTAACTCCTCCACTGCAGCCTTTGGAGCATCCTTATCAGCTGCAGGGGTGCAGTTAATGACATTTCAATATGTAACCTATGAACGCACCAGAAAGGCAGAGCCACCCCTACTTGAAACAGGGAGGAAATGTCTTCCTCCTAAAACTCTCTTTATGGGGCAAAAAGCATCACCTCAGCATGTTAATCATCTCCTGGTGCTCACAAGTGCAGAACAGCTGCAGGAATTGGGAGGGGTGGGCCAGCTCCTGGCTATAAGTAAATCTCTCTCAGACAGGAAGGTGTGGGGTCTCCCTTCTCATCAAGTATGTTATGAACTTGCTCAGTTTGCTGCAGAAATGCAGGCATGTGGTCTGAAAACTGGGCTCCATGGGTGAAAAGCATTGAATTCCTGCTTTTTGTATAAATTGCTAGTTGCTGTCTGAGGGAAGCAGTGAGCACACCTGCTGCTGGTGATGGGCTTTGCACCGCAGACTCCTCTGGGAGGGCAGGGGGAGTATTAACGGCAACATTTGTGCCAGGGATCCCTGCTGATTGCCTTCTGCATGAGGAACGTTATCCAGCCCTCCTGAGGCTTTAGTGGGGTGGGATTACATGAGGCCCACTGCTTCTGGCTGTCAAAGCTGTTGGTGACATGACATGCTCTGCCTGACCCAGCAGCAGCTAGAAGTGCTTGTCTTTCCATTTAAAAGAGGGGAGCTAAAGTCTGCAGGGCACAGTGCCGTACCTGCCAGGGTGTCTCTAAATTGTGGGGATGCCTCCTGGTGTGGAAGCTCTGGGTATGCACACAGATGTGAATGCTCACCTCCCTCCAACACACAAATAAACATACTGCTTTCTTTTCCAGAAACCTCAGTGCTCTGAACAAAAAGTCCTTCCATAGGAAGGTCTCTTCTGAAAGCTTCCTCCTGGACTCTCGCTGTTGGTTTCTCCTCTGCATCTTTCTTACATGTCAACTATTCATTAATTATGTCTTCAAATAAAATCACTACGTTTGGCAGCAATAACGATTATGGGCTGCAGGAGGGGGCCACTCACGCAAGGAGCCGAGTGAGGCACCAAAGCACTTTAGAACCAATGCGGCAGAGGTGGAAGAAAGTTGAAAAAGAAGGTTAAAAAGGGACCTAGGAACCTGCAAAACTTTGTTCCTGCAGATTATGTCATTTTTGCCTTTTACATGTACATCTTCAAGGACCTCTTAACCTGTACGGGCCTTAATGCTGAAGCCAAATGTAGCTTTAATTGTGCAATTTGTTTTCTATGTCGTGTCATTTTCCGATGCAATTAATAATTACTCAGCAGTATTGGTACCCCCACAATAGTAAACACCCCAGCGTTTTGGAAGGGCCATGCTGGCCTGGTTCATAGGTCTATGAGTGAGGGAGTGCAGCTGGGGAGATGTAAAGAACGGACGTCCATGGTCCTGTCTAGCTGCATTTAATCATGGGAGGGAGCACACTTGGTCCAAAAAATCCACCCCCGGGATATTAAGTCATTATTTGTTTTGTCAGCACACACAGAATGGGACCTCAGGATGTGTTTTATTTTCCATTCCACGGGACTGTAAATATGCACAATTTCCTAGAGCCATTCCTCTTTAGGAAATGGCAAGTATCCAGTGAAAGCTCCTTGTTTGGTTAGGGAGCTGACTGGTGTCCTGGACCGGGCCCATTGGGTGTAACGTCAGACATGCCTGTTTGTGAGACCTGGTCACTATTATCATTATTATTTGCTATATGGCTGTTTTATAATATCACACACTAGCGTTGTAGAGAGGAATCCACTGCCCCAGGATAGGTGAGAAGGACAAGAGTGACATAGGTGTATGTGTGTTTGGTCGTAGGCACATTTGTTGTCAAAGGTCAGGAAGGCAGAAGGGTTTTGCCACTGCATTGTTCAACTCTGTTAATAGTCTTCCTATTTTACACCATTTTTTAAAGATTTGCAATATTTTCTGTAGACTGCGGACAATACTAAGCCTTTCTTTTCTGGCCTGAAGTAGTTCCAAGTGGTAAGTACTGCTATATATACAGCCTTAAAATACTTAATGGTGGTGCCAGTCTGGGCTATCTTTCAATGTAAATGTTTCCAAATTTTTAAGTACATTCCTCGTCATATTCCCCAGTTAGGGGAAACCTGTTTGTGCTTGACATGTTGAAATAAAAACTACACACAACTTTCAGTGGCAGTCTTTCTGACAAATTATTTGTGTGTTTGTACTCGGTTTTGTGTTTTATAGCATTTTACAAGTAAACAACTCCTAGGCTATGCTTTTTAGAGGAAAAGCTACATGAAAAGTCTTTCAATAATCTCAAACATAGGCCATAAGTTAGAAGAGCAATAGCATTTTGATACACCTCTGGCTCCACTTGTCTGTGTCTTCTAATTGTAGCAACTTCCTCAAAATGGAAAGAAATAAGTTGCCTTGATTTTCACTGTTGCACAGACCTGTCTTGGACTTAGAAAACCTTAATATTAAGGAGGTAACTTGATAATAGAGAATAGATACTTTCATGGAGAGAACCACAGCTCTCTGACGTGAACAGATGGGACAAGAGCTGGCATCTGGAAGCCAACATTCAAGAAATAGATCAAAAATAATAAAGGGTGAGAGTGACTTCATTATTAGCAAAAGTCTTCAGAAACCCAGAGGATTCATCCTTGAGGAATCATCCTTGAAGAATGTCAACATTATCAGTCTAGATCGGGTGCCTTTTTGAAGGATGTCATCTTAGTCACTCCTTTCTGAGGAAGTCTGACCTGTGCTGTGTGCGATGTAAAACTCAGTGGGAGGCGTTCCCCCAGCCTCTGTCTGTGAAAGAATGTCCAGCAGCTAACAATGCCAGCCTGGCTATGCAAAGTCCCGTATGCACCTTGAAAGCATTTGCTCCTCATACTGTGCAAAAACATCTACTAATTTCCTGCCTAACTTCAGCGAGTAAGCACAGCTCTGGCCTGTCAGCACAACCTTCCTCATCACCCACATCCCCTGTGGGACTACATATTCCCGTTCCTGACAGGAGCCTCTCCTCTTCTGGAGGGGTATTTACATCTCCTGGGTACTAATGTATTCTGGGCTTGAGAAATAGTTACTAAAAAAACAAATAAACCCCCAAACCCACCCAAACCAGAGAAGCAGTGCTGAACTGGAAGGCTTCAGTAGTTGTAAAGCAAATGCTTTAAATTCTTTGTATTGTTTCCATTTTACTGAACTATGCACCCACAGGGATTTTACTGGGACTTGTTAACTGCAGTTAAATAAACCGAACACTGTCGCCATGGGAGGAGTAGTTCAATGAAATAAACCATTAACCTACATAAACTAATTATGCATCAGCAGAGGAGGTGTTTACAACATTTACTGCTGCTGCTACAGGGGATTAAAAATAATCCAAAAAGGAACAATCTGTAAATCTTTGTGCCATTAATTTTAATCCAATTTCAACGTCCGGAGGTGAATGTTCCTACATGCCTGTTACGTGCACGTGGAAGACGAAAGGTATTCTTGAGGAAAGTCATAGCCAGAAACATTATTTCTCTAGGAGGAATAACGGCTGGTGAAAAAGTTATCAGCTATTTCAAGGGTTTAGAAAACCCAGTTTTGCACCCAGTCCGTGCATTTTTGGAAAAAATTCTCCTTCCATCCCCTGCCCCTCCTTTTCGTGATCAGCGAGTGTGAGCTTTGGGTGGGGAGACACGGGTCGGACCATTTCCTCACGTGGTTTCTCCTGCTCCCAGGGGGTGCAAAGGGCAGTTCCTGGACATGTCCTAACGCACGACGCGTGTTTCCTTGGCTCCAGTGGGTGGGCAGCGTGTTACTGGGGCACACGCTCCCTGCTTGTCCCGCTCCCCTTCCGGGGCTCTGCAGCCCCGGAGCGGCGGGGGCGGG
>NW_010132674.1:0-3012 GCF_000699245.1 Pterocles gutturalis
AAAAAAAAAATTGTAAATGCATGAAACATTATTTATGCAGACTTAGAAAAATAATTTATAATACCATGAAGTGTTAGTAACATAAAAAGTGGTCTGTCTTGGAGTTTTTACCACTTAGATGTTTACTACAACAAAATTGACACTACAGGATTCCAGTTTGCTTTAAAAATAAAATCAATGGGCTAAATTAGTTGGGAATATGTCATGTTAAAATATGTTCCTCAGAATAGAACTACTTGAGTTAGTGTTAGGCAGCAGTGACACATCATGTGCTTGAAAAGCCTTTTTAATATTAAAAACATTTTAAAAGAACAGCCTAAATAGGTAATTATTTAATCTTTAGATTTCCTTTTGCATGTTGGTCAGCAATTCTCTTATGGAAAGAATAGTTGAGAAACCCCACTTTCCTGTGAACCTGCTTCTTTCCACTTGCAGCTGAAAAAAATGTTATTTTTGTATACTGGAATAAACTCTCTCAGTAGCCTGTAAGTGCTATTGCTCCCATTGCTTGCTAGGGCAACCTGAAAAATGCATGTGATACTGCTTTTATGAAGCAAGAGGGGGAAGGAGAATATAAAGAATTCAAACTCTGGACAGGTGGTTTAGGGCATTGATTTTTTTTTTACTCAATTCTGCTTCTGGTTGTGTGAAATGGATCAAACCAATTTGTTCTGTTGGCCTAGGGTTTCCTCCACTGTTCTTGTCTGTGTGATTAGCCTATAAAAAGATCTTCTAGGGGCTTTTATCTCAATGACTTTGCAGCACTGAACACAGTCTCCTTGTGCAATACCAAGCACAAGGAGGATTTGCTGTTCTCAGCTGTCACTGCTTTATTTTCCATAATATTTTGATATGTGTTTGTAGTATGATTATAGTAGATATTTGGATCAGTGTGGGTGTTGAACCTGAGCTAACAGTCCTGCTAGAGATGCACATCAATATGGTTACACAGCTCTGTCTCTATGGCTGGCACTGGCACTGCCAGCTCCCAGCAAGGAAGGCAGATGCATTACTGAGACATTGCCAAGTTAGAGACGAGACAAAGTATTGGCAAATAGTGGACTGTGGAAATGTGTTCTTAGAAAATTGAAAACTGTTGATACAGGGTTTATTGTGTAGACATGTTTAAGGTTTTTATCTCTCAAAACTAAAAAATAATTTCTTGAATGTTTAGTCTTAGGTTTCTGTTTTGTGAAGAAGTTAAATGTGTTCTGGTTTTTTACTAAAAATGTGGAATAAGCAAGATATGCTTGTCATTGAATAGATCTGTGTTTGTTCTTGGCCATTATAGATTTAATATCAAGGGATAAAATATCCAATTGTTTATGATGAAGAACAACACATGCTCCAAAGAGCCAAGTGTTTTCTTAATCATGTTACAGGCATAGACAAATGTCACTGGGATGTTGTCCGTGGTATTGATTCCACTGAGATATGGTGAGGCAGCAAGGAGAAGCTGAGACAAGTATTCTAAGAATTTGATGGGTTTTCTAAGGAGATATATTGAGAACAACAGGGCTAATATAACATCTAGGGCCTTGCTGGGCTTTCATTCCTCTGAAATTTTGTTATAGCAGGCTTCAAGGGACTTAAAAAAATTAGTTGCCTCCATTTTTAGATACCTGCTAAATCAGAGAGTTGGATGGCTTTGGTGTAGCTACAGCATGTGGAAATACCAGACATAGCCAAGTAGCTCTGATATGTTTGGCTGTCAGTATCCTTATTTTAGCTGTTACACAATCACATTTATTCTTCATGTGCTGGGCATGAGAAGGAGCTTGTCAGAAAGGAGGTGGAAGTGCCCTTTTTTCCCTAAATTTTTAACCTCTAGTATGTTTCGTGGTGTTTCATCTTGCATTTACTGTCTGTATAAAAGGCGCTTCAAGCTGGTTTAAAAAAACAAAATAAATTATTCTCTTATTGGGTATTCAGCTACACACAACGTATATACCCATTTCATTCAGGTAATTGGCCTTTGCAGGCAAAATGTAGTAGAGAACTGGATTTGAGGTGAGATTTGCTTTTCTCTTTTACCATTATTGCATTTCGAGGCTTCATTTCTTTGTAGGCTGTTCTGTTTACTCCACCTTTCCTGAATGAAATCAGTTTTGTAACTGCACAGTGCAAATTTAGGACATCATGAAATTCAAGGAACAGAGTCAAAATGGAAGTCAATTCATGGCCATAGTAATGATAGTTTAGCCATAATTTGCCAAAATAGTACCGAAATACTAATCCACAGAAACAGATGGGCCTGCTTTTATATAAAAGTCATTGTAGTGAGACTGGTCTGGGGGCTGCAGCAGTTGCCCATGAGGAGAAGCTGAGGGAACTGGGCTTGTTCAGCCTGGAGAATAGACAATTTTGGGGGAACAAAGCAGTAGCCCCCCACCACACCTATGAGGAGGGGATTGAGGAGACAGAGCCGAGCTCTTAATGGTGGGAGGAGAAGAGACAACAGATAGGAATTGAAACAGGTGGAGTTGAGAGGGCACATAAGGCAGAAATTTTTCTCCAGGACAGTCAAAGATTGGACCAGGATGCTTGGAGAGACTGAGCCACCTCCATCCTTAGATGTTTTCAAGACCCAGCTGGATGGAGCCCTGAGTAACCTGAGTTCATAGCTTTCCCTGCTTTGAGCAGACATTGGCCCAGAGCACTTCTGAGATCCCCTCCAGCCTGAATTGTCCTATGATCTTGTGATTTTTATGATGTTTGGATGTTTCTTTCAGAAATTAAATTGCTAAAATGTGGTAGGTGGGAGGACACATGAGCTTATTGAAATGCTATATCAGAAAGTGTGCTTGCCTGTGTTGGCAATGATGCCACTTGATAAGGGAAAGGAGACAGAGGATCTCCCTAGCAGTGACCTGGCTGAAGTCAGCTAGCAATGTTCTTTGTCTGTGTATTTATTCTCTGTTTATACACTGTTCAGTATAATCCTTGCTTTTTGAATTGGAGTGATACTTTTATTTTGAAATAAATTACTTTTTATATACATAAATTAGCTAA
>NW_010132675.1:0-1075 GCF_000699245.1 Pterocles gutturalis
TCCCAGGGAAGTCTCTTAAGCTATTAACACAACTACAAAGTAAGTACACAAGCCAGGCTGGCTTGAGCTGTGTTACAATGCAAGTTTTACCAGAAGACAACCAGTCCAAGGACAAGTCTGTGCAGCAACTGTGTTGCTTTGCTTCTCTTTACCATCAAGAAAACAGACTGCTTTAGAGTATCTGCCTGTGGCTTAGGCTTATTCCAATGCAGATCTAGGAACCACCACAACATTAATCACCTTAGGCTTGAGGTGGCAAAAGCAAAAATGAATGGGAAAAAACACGGTCTGCAATACTGAAGGGAAAATTTTACTGGAAAAAAAAGCTTCTCAGTAAATCCACAAGCAATATCAAGATCAACTTCATCTGTATCAGAAAGAGCTGGTAATTAAGACCTAGTTTTCATGAGGATACAAAACTAATGTAATGAAAAAGAATCAGCAGCTACAAAGGGCATTCTGAACAAAATTTGGATTTCCCAAAAGGCAGATACAAGCAGTTGAGCAGGTAGCCAGATCAAGGTTAAGAAATGTCTCTGAAACAAGATGCATTCTAGGCAAAAATTACACAACAAGCAAATAACCAGAGTTCATACCAGAATGAGAAACTTTGAAAGCTATTAACAGCACTGCAGAGTAAGTATGCAAGCCAGGCTGGCTTGAGCTGTGTTATAATGCAAGTTTTACCAGAAGAAAACCAGCCCAAGGACAAAACATAAACCCTTCCATGGCTGAAATTACAAACAGTGGAATATCCATGAGCAGACCAACAAGGAGTTGCAGCTCTTTAAAAACCCTTTGTCTCTTTACCAACATACAAAAAAATAAAGCTTTGATTTACCGGGTCACTCGTATCTGCTGGGCCTCCTGACGTATTCAAGTGCTCAATGATGTCCTTCAGATCTTGTGCCATACGCTTCAACTGAGCATCTATGTTTTCAGCCAGTTTATAGCTGCAAAACGCATGGGAACAACGGAGGTTAGAATATTACAAGTCACACCAACTTGGGGCAATCAGAATTAGCTTCCACCCCTTTCAACCACAACTGGCAGATAGGTGGGAACAGCATCATGA
>NW_010132676.1:0-8447 GCF_000699245.1 Pterocles gutturalis
ATTTATATATAAAATTGTTTACATCTTGCTAAATTCTTTGTTTCAAGCACATCCTGTAGCAACAACAACTAATTATACATTTTGATAAAATGTGTTTACTTTCACCATATTTAAGTGACTTACCTTTTAACTTCCCTGAATGTAACTATTCTCCCTTTTCAGGGCATATGTGATGTCGTATACTCTTCTCTTGTTCCTTGTTATTTACTTCTCTAAAGTGAAGAAATCCTTTGTTTTCCACTAATTTTCCAAACCTGGAAAATTATATATTTTCTGAGGAAGAACTGATTCTAGATAAGACCACATATAAGTGGCTTTATAACAACTTCTGCATTATTTTTCCATGTGTCCTCAGGTTGCCCAGCTCTGTTAACAGCTAAACAATACCCTCTCTTGCTTTGAGGGGAAAAAAAACCTCAAAAAACCCCAAGTATTTCACATGTACTCATTTAAAAACAGAGCAAAGCAGATGGAACATTTGAATAGCCCTAACCATTATGCTTAAGTTTTAGAACTTTTGGGTTGTCTTTCATGGGTTGCACCCATGGCTTTAGTGTCCCAAACCGTCAGCCTGCAGGCTCATGTCAACCCATAAAGAATGTGGAACATTTGTTTTTGAATTTAATTTGTTTCTTTGTTTGCAGAGAAACTTTTGTTCGCTGGCTTCAAGCAGAGTTTGAAGCTGCTTCCATCCTTACAGCATGCTGCTTCCCCTCCACAAGATAACATTGTAGAAAAAATTGTATTCTAATAGTGTTAATCTGGGGCTTTTTGAGACTTACAAGCTGATTCTCATTAGAGCAAACTATCTTTGAAATAGTGGAAACTAGGGAGGGGTTGGATAGGCAAAAAGAGATATTGTCTTCTTCAAGATCTCTCTAATTTTCCTTCTTCAAGATCTCTCAAATTTGTTAGAGTGATTCAAAGCATACGGTTGAGTCTAGACTGTATGTAACACAGGACTGGAACATTGTACAAGTAAAATTAAACTCTTTCTTTATTTTATCTCTTTTCCTTATATATTTGGTTTTGGGTTGGTTTTTTTCCACCTTCAGCTAATTACATTATAGGTCATTAAAGGATCGATGGAAGAGGATGGAAAGAGGGCATTAGTCTGGGGTTTGGAACTACGTTAATCTTCTTTCTTTTCCGTGGGCTTCTGGTATATCCTTGGTTGAGGCCTGTGATCCCAGTTTCTCAGATGTACATAAGTAATTAAATACTCCTGAAAACCACAGAAGCTGGAGACTTTACAAGGATCCTGATCTTCCAGAGTCTTCAGCTCTTCACTTGAAAAACAGAAATAAGACTACTTTCCTACTATACAGAGTAGAAAATATGGTTTCTAGAAAACACATGAAAGATGATGAAGAAATAGGGATGGAGGGTCTTACATGTGCACCTAAATGAGGCACATGTGTGTACACATTAACGCATTTTTATATGGGAAACACAGAGGATTCTAACCCCTTCTTCCCTGATCATCCTGGCAGCCACCTTGGATGGCTCTGAGAAACTTAGATGAGCCTTACACAGGTGAGTAACTTTAGTTACATGAATCTTAGCTGAAAATGAAACCCCGTGTATCTGCAGAGTTGACTCACCAGAGCATCCATGGATTACTCCATTCCTTTACTGCTGGTCTTAATGGCTTCTGTGATAGAGCTATTTTTAGTCTGATTTTCTAAAAAAATATTGTTTCTGTGAACATACGGTCTGTCCATCCATCCTTCCTAATAACTTTTGAACTCACTAGTCCATTTTGGTTCAATCAGACAGCAGGGTAGAAGTGCCTGTGAATTTGCATGAAAAGGGGAGTCTGGGTAGGGGAAGCGGATTCAGGTTAGCACTTTCACTAGGGAAAAGGCAATTATAACTTAGTTCCTTATCCACCTGAAAAAGTAGCAACCAGCTGAGCAGCAGCACATATTTCCCTAAAACAGCTGGGACCACTGCCCCATCTGACTGCTAAGGTATATGGCATCTCATCGTGGAGAGGAGAGGAGGGGAGATGCAGTGGATGTGATAAAGACGGGAAGGGGGAATATGGGAATAGGGTACAGAGCACAAATCCATAAGAAACCAGGCACCCAGAGCTGTTCTGCTCACTTTTTTTTGGTCTTGTTTTCTTTGTGTTGGTGCTGTCAAAACCTATTTTTCTGAGGGCAAGGGTAAGAAGAGAGAAAAGCGTGGCACGTGCTAACTTAAGTTATAAGTTTTAAAACTTATAAAACAGGGAAGCTAAGCCCAGACTGGTGCCTGTGGCAATTAAGATCTTGGATAGAAAGAAACCAGCTGCCCTGCAAGGATATGAGTTAGAGGTCTGGTTGTGTCAGAATGGGAGAGAGGATACAGTTGCAAATCTCCTATTTAGTTTGTGGGACTTAATAGGTCTGCAGTGTATTTGGGGCCCACTGAAGAGCACCCAAGATTATCTATACACTTTACTCTTTTCCTCCGGGGTGAAGTAAGGACAGGCTTTCAGCCAGACCTTACCATGTTTCCCAGCTTTTGTGGGTTTCAGTCAGCCCCATGTAGTTTAGTGGAGGGGATTTTTTTCACTGTGGTTTTAATAATTAAGGAATATACTCTAACATACCATTGTTGTTTCAGTTGGTTTGCATATTAGCCTGATTATATAAACCCCTTGTTTTTGCCTTCCAAATGGAAGTCCGTTAAACAGCATGTTACACCCCCTCAGTCTGATTTGTAGCCATGGGGAAGGTGGGGAAAAAAGAAAGCTCTTGTGTGAAGAAAGAAGAGATTCTCAGTGAAAAGTGATGATGCATGTCACATTGTTGGAGGGAAGCAATGGAAGCCCTGGTCTGAAGCCCATTAAAATCTTTGTATCCACTCACGACCCGCTTCCACACCCTTCATACGCTCAGGAGCCTGCAGTGGCAGCCCCTGAACTGGAGGCTCCTGGCTTCACAGGGCAGTTCAGCCTGGATATTTTTGAATACCCAATACTTCGTGCCAGGTGTGTATCTAATTCTGTGAGCAGCATCAATTAGCTTCTCAACTGGGGCTCGCTCCTCTGTGGTGTGAGCACACTGCTACAGCTTGATGATGCAGGTGTGCCTGTGGCTTGCATTCGGCATGAGCCGGGCCATTACAGTGAAGATTGCTCACTGGACTGATGGTGCAAATATTCTTGGAGGCAGGATGTACCCTTGAAGCATTGAGACTCCCAAGTGCGTGTGTGTAGCTCTAGCTGCGTCCATGGCTTTGTACAGATATACATGGCTTGAGGATCAAACCCAGAAATACCACCTTTCCTACCCGTTTCCCTCCCCATGCTGACACAGAAAATACCATTATTTTTTTAATTTTAGGAAGAAACACTTCTCAGGATCCCGTTTCTTTACAAAAATGAAACAATCATTTTTCCATTATACTGACATATTTCTCTGTGGGAACTGCAAGGGAAATAACTCTGACAAATATATTCATCTTTTTCTTCTTTTTTTTTTTTTTAACATACGTTGTCTTGTTTCCGTGAAAGGTCTCCTATGCCCAAACATGATTAAAAACCATATAAGTTAAGTCTTTTTGAGCTGAGTGCATGTTACAAAAGCTGCTGTGAGTCAACGGCCATTTTACAGTCTTAATTTTGTGTGGTCCTTGTTTGGAGAGATTAGGCATAAAGTTGTCATACTGGAGCTCTAATGGGTGCACTCAGTAGGTGTGATTTATGGGACTTGTTGCCCTGTGAGAATGAAATCATGTAGTGTATCAGGGTTGTCCTGCAAATGAAGCAATTAAATTTTGTCATCCTTATTCCAAAGGTGTCCTGAGCAGGAGTAAGAGCAAACATCGGGGGGATGTAAAACGGGGGTGTGGGAGAGAGAGGTGATTAGATTCTGTCTGTTGATTAATGCTTACAACACTTTTTCTAAAGTCTTTAATTGAATTTCATTTGCTGAAGCCTAGTGCCAGGTCTGGAGGCAAACAGCACATCTTTTGCTTGCCAGTTCTATTTATATGCCTGTGAAGTAGATCATTGTAATGAATACAGATGGGCAATAACTACAAAGTTACTGCATAATTTTTCAAAATTTTATGATTGCTTTTCCTACTTCCTTTTAGAATAATGGCTCTACTGTACAGCCTGCAGACCATTCACCATATCTTTCATACATTTTACCACTTCAGCAGATTTTAATTTATTGGAGACACACTAGAAGTGGTAGGTAAACAATCTATAGAAAGAATCCAATTTATAAGATAAGGAAGACTTGAACCAGTATTAAGTTGCTTTGGAGATCACTTGGTGAATGCAAGTATATATGATTTTTCATCTTTCTGACTTGGCAGCAAAGGGCAGTGAGTGTGTATGTGGGGAGGAAGTCAACTGAAAGCCACCCACCACCAGCTTTACAGAATATAGAACAGGTTTGTAATAGGATGTCTAGCCAGCTGGAAAGTGTTTTTGTACAATTTGCAGGTTTAAACCTGCCTCAGGGAAAGTTTCAGACCTGCTATGAGAAATACAATTCTCTTTCACAGGGATGAAACAGGCTTGGTTTTGCCACCCTGGTGCTAGCTAGAGTAGTCTTGGCCTGTGGCCCTGTGGCTGTCATTCTTCTTTCTACCCCCTTCAGTCCAATCGGCTCTACTTCCACCTCTGAAATAATGAAGGCGAGTGCTTTTTCCTGAGCTGTGATTATGAGTAAACTGACTTCTGAGAGTACAATCCATCTCCCATTTAAGTCAATGGAAGTCTTTGAGTTGATAAAATTAGTATTGGATGTGTCCCTAAAACAACTGGGTTTAAATCCTGGCCACACTGAAGCTGATGGCAAAGAGAAATTGGAATTTCACCCTGGTGTCTGTGTGTTGCCTGCTGTATTGGCAAAGATTATCACAAAGTCTCCTTCCCCTTGAAGGCAGCGCTAAGTGCTTTTGAACCACATGCAGCTTTTCTTAGTCTCACTTCCGAAACCAGTCCCAACTCAAGTCTGCAAACCTCAGGACCACCAATAATGAACAGTATGAATGCCAGTTAAGCTGGTCTTTCAACCCTGTTCTGGGACTGGCTTGTGATTACATAATTGACTTTCAAAACCAAAGACCCTTAGCCTAAATATTCAGAAATTTATTGCGTTTTTGGGTGCTCAGCTAGAAATCTGTCGGAGACACCTATTTTCAGAAGGGTCCCTACCTCCAAAAATCTTGACTTCTCAAATTGCTTCATGGTCTATCACAAAAAATATGGATACCTCAGTCACTTTTTGGTAACTGAAACATCCTTTCATTTATCAAATTTTTACAGCACACAACACCAATGAATGCTTGCACCTTATAAGTAGGCTTTGGGGTTGAATTCCCTTTCATCTTTCTTTGGTTGATCTTTCTTAATAAAACTATCAGGACTGATAACTGATTACAGTGGCAAAAGTGGTCCTGTAAGCTATATCCCCATCCAGCAATAATGGATTTTTGTCATGGTTGTCTGATTTTTGTCATGGTTGTCTGCTTTGTATTCAAACCTAGGATACAAAAGACCATTTTTTCCCCATAATTTTGTGATATTCACTTATTGTCTATTATTATAATAAATTTGACCCTTGCTACACACTCTGAATAAAGGGCATCTGTTGTGGTTTTTTTGCCTTTCCCTGAAGCATAAGGACTCCAACTTAGCTAGATGAATTGTTTCAATAAACCACAAGCACATAGTACTGTGCCAGTAACTTCATAATACATTGTGAACAGAACTCAAATTTTTTGATATATTTTTTTTTCATTCTGATCAACAGTTTAAAATTGGAAGAACTGAAGCCAGCAGTTTCACGGTCTCAGCAGCCTCCTGTCCTCCGACTGAATTCTTTCAGCCTTCAGCCTGAATAGTGCATAGAGCAGAGGAAGGTAAATCTGTCTAGTCTTCAGCCCTGCTTCAGACACTGAAACCTATATTACCAGCATTTCAAATCATGTTTCCCTTTCACATGCAGACAACCGGTTCCTTCATATGAGGTCACAACTTTTTAGATTCCCAGTCTCCTCAAAAGATTTTGCTCTTGATTTTCCCTCTTTCTATATTTTTTTAATACTTTGGCATAGTCAGTTCTTTCACCATATGGAACCACTTCTACCTCCTTATCCCCTGTACACACTTTCCCACTCAACATGATGACATGTGACCACTCAACTCATAAACAGGAGTTAGGGAAACAGAGGTTAAACCACGGGCACCAAAAGTGGTTTTGAGAATGCAAATGTGGAAAAAGTGGGATAATCCACAAGCATGTGGTTTGTTACCATCTGCCTCATGTTCTGAATGTATAAGCACATTCACCCGAAGTTTACAATTGAAGGGATACAATGTTTTTTTTTCCTGGTAAAATACTGTGCATTTTGGCTTGAAAGTATGCTAGCTTCCTTTCCCGTGGTGAGATTACAGGTGCTGCACGCTGCTATTATGGTTGGTCTTTTTCAATAAAGATCCCACACAGCCCAGGATACCAAACACGCAGCTTGGCTTGATCCTGGTGGATTGCCTATAATCCCATGTCTTCTTCCTCCTGTAGCCCCATCTAGCGTCTTGCTGCATCTGTACATCTGCCATATTGCCTAGCTACTTGTGTATGTGAATGAGAAATGTGTAAATAGAGGTACACAAGTGTGTAGAAATGCACGTAAGCAAACGCATACTGTCACCCACAGTATGGGACAGATTTCTAGAGGTGTTTAGCATCACTTGGGCATTATTTAGGTGACTGGCAGCTGCCAGACAACAAACTTGCCCTGCAGGTGAAGAGAAGTTTTGTGGCCAAGGTAGCATAGTCTATAGGGTACATGGAAAATGCCATCCCCTGGGTGTACGTACTGGGCAAAGCTCCAGGCTGCTCAGGAAGTGCTGTCACCAGCTGGGGCTGCCTTAGAGCTGGCCAGTGAGGCTGGCAGCTCAGGGGCCATCTGCACAACTGCTGCGTCAACTTGACTCAAAAAGGAGCTGACTTTTCAGAAAACTCATGCCCAGTAGATCATGAGTGGCTCTAAGGTGCCACAGGAATTATACATCTCTTAAAGGAGTTAAAGCTAGTATGTATGAAAATGGTACAACACATACCAGTAGTGGAAAAGAGGGATGGCTGAATGTGGAAGAAGCCCCTGAGCTTTTGCACTTTGACTTTTCTTTGCTGTAAGTGTCCATCCCAAAGACGAACACTCAAAGCTGAATGCTTCATTCTTAACTTTTCTTCTTCTTTTATTCTTTCATTAATTTGGGATTTCCATTGAGAATAGGCTTAAAGTGATTAAACAAAGGAAGGTGATTGCTAAGATGGTGGGAGAATATAGGAACTGGTGGGGCATCTAATGGGAGATGTGGTGGCAGGACTTAAAAACAGATAATGAAACAAAGGTCTTATGAGCAGCTGGTGAAACAGCCCTGCTAACCAAGTCCTGCTTTTGGGGAACAGTGCTTGTCATCTCCTTCTGAAGAGTCAGTCTTCAGCTTTGGATGTCACATCCTTTAGCTGGGACTCACTGGCCAACACAGGCAGTCCTGAGAACATCTCTCAGTGCCAGCCCTTGGTGCCTTGTCTTCTGGCACTCAGCGAGCATTTCAGCTGACACACTTTGCCACAGCTACTTATTCAAAAGGAGGAGTAAACTGGAAACAGGAGAGGAAAGGCTGTGTGAGGCACTTGAAACAGGTTGAGCTTTTTCAAAGAAACAGTAGACCCAGGAATTTATCAAAAACACAGAGCTGGCTTAAATGCCTGACTTCTTTGTGAAATCTATCAAAAGAGGTGTCAGCAACAGAGTGCCTGGGTGAACCAGAATCATAGAATCATAGAATCATTAAGGCTGGAAAAGACCTCAAGGATCATCAAGTCCAAACCAACACCACCTAACTCACTAAACGATGTCCCTAAGCACCACATCTACAATCAGGGCTGCAACTAACTTCAGAGGCTGCAACTACTCAAGAGCTGCTCCAGGGTCTGGGGGACACATGACACAAGGCCATGTTAGCACCACAGTCCAGGGAATTTCTCCTCCTGCTGGACATGCTTCTGTCATGTGAGTAACACGCTACATGGTTTCTGGATCTGCTGTTCAAATTTTCATATGCTTTCAGCATACTCCACGAGGTAACCATGTCTTTTCACAATACAAATGAATCAGGGAGCTGGTGAGCTGAAATTTGCAGGATTGGGGCTCAGGTCTGCTGCTGACAGTCTTCATCCAGGTCATTTCACCCTCTGTGTCGTAGTCTCCCACCTGCGGAAAACAGTGTTAATGATATTTAACTACCTCATGGTACTAAATTGCAGCTTAATTAATGGTTTGCAAAGCAGTTTGAAATGCTCACTTGAAATAGGCAAAGGATAATTAACATCATGTATTTATTTAGCAAGCTTTCCTTGCCAGGCGCAATCTTCCTAAAATTCCCCTTGCAATAACTGTTTGCACTGCTCTTGGAAAAACAAAGC
>NW_010132676.1:8478-20864 GCF_000699245.1 Pterocles gutturalis
TTCAGCCAGTATGTTTTCTGTGGGGAGACTTTTTGCTGCATGAATCAGATGGTTGAAACTTGAAGAGAGAGGCTGCCAAGACAAGGGGCAGACACGTTTCTGAACAGGGGGAGGAGATGAACACATGCACAAGTGTTCACGCTTCCTCTGTGGCATGTGCATTGTACCAGGCAACCTTAATGACACAACTACAAAGCTGTTGTTCATTTCTGAGCTTGGCCAAAACAGACCCCAGTTCTTCTGCAGGACAGCTGCTCATGTCTCATAGGTAAATGGGGGCATCAGCTAGGCAACAAGGTCTTCAGAGCTGACCTGCTTCTATGAGGGATTTTATACCTTCTCTTCACTGTGCTTTCCAAATTTTGCTAAATATGGAACGATGGCTTCAAGACCAGGAGACGAAAAATCTTAAGTCTGTATCACTCTTGCCGTAGCAAACGTTGTTCCTCTCCCCGAGAAAAGTCACAGATGCAGATAGCTGCCACATCAAGTTGTGCTCTCTCTTTATGCAGTGGATGTGGCACAAGTGATGCAAGGTGGGATGCAGCCCCCAAGAGCTAATGAGGCAGCACACAAGAATATACAGCCCACCTGGGAGACTTTGTGGGTTTCTGATTTCTAGACATACCTCCAATGTTGGAGAGAAGGCTGTGTTAAATTTGGCTGGAATGATGAACAAATAATTATCAGTAAGAAGCTGTTTATTCTTGGATAGGACTGTGCAAACTGAAATTTAGATCTAAATTTTGAGTTGTCCATGGAGAGGTCATAGTCACTCACTCCAGAAAGGAATGATTGGCAATTTCATAACATCCTGCTGATCCTCTGTCTTTTTTCACTTCCTCACCTCTGAGGAGAGATTGGAAGAAAACACTCTAATGGTTCCTACAACCTTTCCCTGGCATTATGAGTGAGAAATGGGAGGTTCAAAGCAAACAGGGGAATTTGATGACTAAACCAGGCAGGCTTTGCCTAGTTAGTCTGTACAATAATAAACACTGAAGATTGCTCTTGACACATATTGTGAAATCCTGCTTCTTAATGAGGATAGGGGCTTAGGATAAATCCTAACTGCATTTCACTGGTAGTCTGGGTTCAGGAGCTTGGTTCCATAGGTCAGGTCGCGAAAAATGGTAAACAAGAAAACAAGCCCTGTGAGCCCTCTGTGCATGTGCTGGTAATTTAGTGCGACTCCTTCAAAGAGATCATGTCATTGAAGAAAAGCACATGTTGAAAAGGCTGCTTAGAGGCTTTTGGAAGAACTAGAGCTGTTTAATTACATTGACAATTTGTTTGCTTATGTCAGCATTGCTAACCTGAAGCTTTCATAAAATGTGAGTCAGCACCCTCAAAATAAGGAAATCAATTTAAAATTGGCATTCATAAAATAAATACGTAAATATATAGCTTGAGTTTCCACTTTCCCTCCCAATGACCTTCTGGTTTTTAAGTTTTCAGATCTCCTTTTCAAACTTTTGTCTATAATCTCACAGATTGGAAAGGTTTTTTGGTGTTATTTTTTCAGTGAAAGAAGGGACTATAACTTAATCACGTGTCTTTGTCAAATGAGGCTGTAAAAGCATTGAATGCAGAAAGACTCAAAACAAAATCAATGAAGCTGTCAAAACTGTAGCATCTGGCTGTCACACCCCACATAGCAGATCTTCCACTCGCCTTTCATCCAGTGCCCCAACCCTGGGTGGGATCTGGCAAGGGCAGAGTCACTTTGGTGCAGGTCTCAGCTTCAGTTTCTCAACCATTGACCTACTTATAATACACCAGGTCCCACCTTCCCTCACAGCAGGTCATGCCTTACACCAGGAGCAGTTTTGATGAGATTAAAGAGTCTGCCTGCAAAATAAGTTATTTATCCAGGTAAGGTTGTAACACATCTCAGTTTGCCTTGAATTCAAGCACAATTCAGACGGTAAGGTCAGGCTTGTCCCTTTCTTTGACTTAAGCCTACCACAATGCAGAAATGCCCTCTGATGTTGTTCATTAAATAGGAGGCCTGCATGCTCAAGCAAAGCTCCTGATAGCTGCAGGTGTATTTTTCTTGGGAAGCTAAATTGCTAGAGAAACAAAAGTTTTGGTTAGTTTAATTTGGCAAGACAAAAATGCCGTCCTAGGGGAAGACTTTATTTAGAAACTTTATTTTTCTTCTGTTAACTTAGATATTTTGTTAAAAAAGGTTAAAAGGTTCAAAAGTTCATAAGAGATTTTTTTTGTGTTGTATTAAAAAAGAAATAATAATTTCCCATATGGGCAGGACACTCCATAGGTTAGTTTGTTGTTACAGAACATGTTGAACCTGAAAGTGGCATTTCATTAGTTTTTGTGCTATGATTTTAAATCTTTTTCTGTATAACTCATTTGCCTAGTATAAGAGTCTGTAGCCCCAGTGCAAAAGGAAAAGTGGACTGCTTGCTTCTAACAAAAATCCTGGCTTTGCTAGCATGAGGTATGCAACATGTAATTCTATGAGCCATTCTTTTCCTTTAATGGAATGAGGTCTAAACGATTTTAATTGCTGACATTTCCTTACTCTGATTAAGAAATGCTCTTCACCATTGGAAGCCTAATCATGACATGAATGATTCTTCTCCAGACAAAGCCAAGAATGCTCAGCCAACCTCAGAGTCAGCTACTAGGTGACAGCTGGCACATGAAACCAGGAGACAAAAATAGTACACAGTCTTCATGTGTGCACAATGGGCAAGGAGTCTGCAGGATGATTTTGGTGGGGGAAATACGGAGGTCACTGTGAAGTGAAATATTAATCTGACTTTTTCTACACAGCCGGAGTTCACAGAAGCAAAACAGTTGCTGCATGCAATAATCCTTTTCATATTATACTAAAAATGAGATTCCCCTACCAAACACAGTATATCTCATTCTGGGCACTTTGTGTTTTAGGAATACTGCAAAACAGGCTTTGATACTTGAGAGAAGACCCAGAACAGACAAAAATAAGGTTCAGTACAGTCTTAGAAAAAAAGAAAGAAGATGTTGCAGAGCCATCATCATCTAACTACATGGAACAGACCTAAAAAAAAATTAAAAAAAAAGAAAGAGACCCTGGAGGAAAGACACAAGTACATAGTACAGGATAACTAACAAAGAACTCGAAACAAAGCCCACCACTTGGGATTCAGTAACTATTGCACTGTGTGCTGCATGTACCTGCTAGGACAAGCGAAAATGCCATATTTGAGCTTGCTGCCTCCAGACGGTCAGTTCTGGGGGCAGAGTCACAGCACAGAGAACAGCTAGAAGATTCATCAGAGCAACTTGCCCAGGGAAGCTGTGGATGCCCCATCCCTGGAGGTGTTCAAGGTCAGGCTGGATGAGGCTTTGAGCAACCTGGGCTAGTGGAGGGAACTACATGATCTTTAAGGTACCTTCCAACCCAAACCATTCTATGATTCTGTGATTATATGATTCTACCCAAAAATAAACCTGTGTATAAAGATGTAATGAGTACTTTGAAGGGCAGTTATGAGGCGTGTGGAGTAAGACTTTCAGCTCGTTGCATGAATGGCAGGACATGCCTGTGCTTCTTTCTCTGACTGAACCAGGCAATCGCTAGCAGAAGGGGTGAATGACTCCAAGTGCACAGGAAGTTGCTTGCTTGTGACTTGGGAGAGCCTGGAGCTCTCTCCTGGGAAGCCTTGACCTTCAGGGGGCATCTGGGAGGTATTACTGTGGGTGGTTTCTTAGTTTATATTTCCTCAGAGGATCCTCAGACACTTCAATCAGCTACAAGCAGATTAGATGACCAGTCAGCTTTTTCAATTCCCACTGTATAACAGGTGAAACAATAAAAAAAGTATTGAGTAAGGAACACTAATCTGTATTCAGAGCTTTTTAATAAATTATAAATAAATATATCTGCTTCGTTCCTTTGAATTCTACCCGCTTGTGTTTAGCTATGTGTTTTTAGTGGCAACACAATCTCCATGAGCTGTAGGCCCAACGAAATCACAAGCTATTTTTAAAAAAATAAAAATAATCTGAGCTGGGATTTAAAATAGGGTGTGGTGGAATGGTGAGGGTGAAAAGTTTGATGGCATATCAATAAGCGGTTGGGACCTCCTGGCAATGCCTTCACTTCCTTTTCAGTGAACACAAGGTTTTTGCAGAGGTGCATTTTTGCTGTCACATTTTTGCAGCTTCACATTTCAGCCCTAGTTTATGCATTTCCCGGCAAGATAACAAAAAAATCACACACTTCCACTCATTCTCTGAACAAAATTTTTCTTTCAGACACATTGGCTGTAGCATACAGAATGCCACAGAATTTAAAATCTAAAATTGAAATGTTCCCTTTAGCATTATGTTTAACTACTTCTGGAAGGGGGGCTGGTGAGATAGATATTTCCAAAGTAGTTTCTGGCCTACCTGAAGCACAAGCTGGAGGAGACATGTACCCTCAGGAAGGCAGAAGGGGAAGAATGGTAGAGGAGATGGAAAAGGAAGCTGTTACAGAAATTAAACTGAAAACTTCATCAGGGGAGATGGGATAAGACGGGGAATAAATGATAGAGAATCCAGGAAAGCTGTCCATCTGATGAGGAGGAGGGAATAAGAACTGTGAACCAAAGCTCAAACAAAAAAGGAGTCTCAAAGCATAACTGTTCACCTTCATCCCTTGTTTTCATTGAACTCCACATGCATAAGGAGAAGAATGAATGCTGTAAGATCTTTACAGGACTAAACAGGTTTAGCAAACCAGAGTAGCCATTCACTGCTTTGCTTGTGGTGATTTACAAACAAGTTTCATGACCAAGACTCCTGCCCTGTCTCCTCGAATACTATGTCGGTGTGAAAAGCTTTTTGCAAATGACTATGTTCAGTAAAAATGTAGGCTTTGGTACTTTATTTCCTTGCGGTCTACCGTCTTCCCTCTCCTCATCCTTACCCCTTTTTACTTCCAGTTTTCTCTTGAGCCACATTTGTGAGGACGTGGCCACATATCTAGACATGGCAAAGTCCAAAACAAAGGCAAGAAGAATGACTGATAGAAGGACTACTTTTTATGAGTGTGAAAGATAGAATTAAATGTACATTTCCATTTCATTGTTGTTGTGGGGAAGTATCATTTTTATTTATGAAGCATTCCTAATAAGTTCAGTATTTTTGTATAGGCTAGTATTGGTATCAGTGAAATCCAATGCTGTTGATTAAAACACTTTTTGGTTATTTTTTGGTGAACTGGGCATCATTATAGTTTTAGAAAAAAAGCAGTAGTGGTTCCAGGCAGCTATTTTTCCTGAATTCCCTGTAGCAGATTCTTTTTCTCTAGGCAGGAAACTGTAACAACTCTAGGTGAATGGGCCAAAGGAAAGCAGTGGTTTTGTACATTTCCCTAACATTCATGTGGCTTGGGCCATTCCAGAGGCTTGGAAGTCTTGCTTGGGGACTATGAAACTTGCACTTTCAGACTACTCGACAGACATTTTGGATAGATGACAACTGCCTCTTTTCCCTGAAGTCCTTCTTTCTAACTTTTCCATCAACATTTACTTTTTCCAGTCACCACATCTCACAGAAGAGTTGGGGATTTTCATTCACTGCTAAAGCTGTCAGTGAAAATTGCTGGTTTTCTTTTTTTTTCTTTAGATTGTCTCTAAAGGCAGTCTTCTCATCTCTGTACATAGAATTAAAGTTGGTGACAAAGCTCATGTCATTCAAAGACTGTATTTCTTCTCTGCAGTCTTTCTAATACTAACATCTCCCCTCAGAGCAGTCAGGCCTTTTTTATTACACCTTCAGCTTTCTTCATTGTTTCTTGCCTTCCACATCTAATTAGAAATCATTGTCTTCTTTTTCATACTGTTATGGCAGGGAAGTGCTAACATACGTAAATATGGGGTGAAGCAGCAAACACCAGCAACCTGTTGCCACCTTGGAAAGGAAGGTCCTGGACCAGTAGAGCAGATCAAAATGAACAGGAAGTCTTGGATACTCTTATTTAATACATCTGAATGCTATTGCAGATCTCCCTCTCCTAATGTAAAAAGTAATACACTTTTTCCCAGGTTCTCACCTCATTCTTGCTGTTCTGCAAACATTTCTTTCTTACGAAACTGGTGATTTAAAGAAAATATATTTTGAGAACTATTTTTTTAAGGTTGTAAGCCAACAAAGGATGCCTCCAGGCTTTCTCTAGTTTTTCTTTATTAATCTGTGATGTCCTGGAAAGAACTGCACTCAATTCAATTTAAGATTATCAAGAGAAAACAGAATGCTGAAGACTGGGCCTTTAAGTAAATCTTCTATGAACATGGGATCTCAGGAAAGCTACAAGGTTTGGCTGTGATTTCTCCTTCACTTTGATTCACATGTTTTTTCACCAGGGCACTACACTTCTTGGGTCACTGTCTCCTCCACCATGTCTTTCAACTATATCCCCAGTGTGCATTCTTAAAAGGTGCTTTTGAAGTCAGAATCTTCTTTCTATAACAAAAATAAGAACAATTTAGAAGTGTCAATGGATGAAACGCTTCAAAAAATTTGACTAACACACCAAAATCATTAGTCTCAGTTTCGTCATGTTGCTTCACTCAGCTGTATTTGTGGATGTTAGCTGGCACACTGTAACCTGCCTGGAGCGTGATTAGCACTCATAAGGGCACAACAATCAAGCCTGTCTAGTAGGTGACCCCATCTTTGTTGAATGTGCTAATCCCTGAAAGGCCAGGGGATTGTGTAAAAGAGTGGAAAATCAAGTATCATCTGAAGACCAACTCACAAAAGCTACATTTATATTGTCCAGGGAAGGACTTATCTTCTCTCTGAAAATTATTCTAATGCAGATGTGTGGGAATACTTAAGCCACATGTGGCATCTGGTGAAAATAAAGATTTATTTTGGCTGAACTAGGTGTATTAGCAGATAGAGATCCGGCTTTGAACTAGGTCTTAGTTTATAGCCTGCTGCTGCCTTGGGATTAATTTCAGAATTTCTGTTTGGTTTTAATATGGAAAAATTACTTGCAGATGATTTTTGAAGGTCTTTGTATTCTTCAAATGGGCAAGCTACTGAAAAGAGATGGGAAAGTCAGAAAAGACTGAAAACTACAGTAATCTTAGATTACATCAACTACAATGTTTTGATTTCTGTTTTAAAGAAGGGTTATCTTAATCTTGCAGAAATTAATAGCCAACTTGACAAGAGCTGGGGTTTCATGCATTTATCCTTGCCATGCTGCGTCTTCATTAGTGGATGCTCTCTTGCTTTGTGGACATGTTTGGGCTCCACCACTGCCTTCTGCTCAGAAATGTCACTGTGACAATCCACAGACACATTTTCAGTCTGCATCCTGCTGTTTTTTGCTGTGATCATCCTTTCCCAGGACATTGTTTGAGCTCTGCCTGGCTTCATCCAGGGATTGTGGGTGGGAGGATGAGGTGGGCAATGAAAGATATTTCTGTGTCTTCACTCCATGTATAATACTCAAACTGAAGTTGTTTTTCTTCTATGATTCAAGTCAAAGATTTCAAAGCCATTTATTATGCATCCCACTTCACCATGGGATCACTTCAGATGTGAAAACCAACCAAGTGTCGGTCATCATTTGGCCTTCTAGGCAAACCACTGCATGCTGTAGAGAGGGTTTTGAGTGGGTGGTACTTACCACTAACATTAATGCCTAGGGATGAATAAAGCTTACTGGGGGTTCATTCTTCTAATTAAAATGTAATATTTCAAGTGCTGACCACAATTTTTAAGATCTCTTAATCAAAGAGACCAGGATGTTACCATTGTAACTGTAATTTGTTTACTTCAGTTTTAGCTGAAATGGGTTTGTTCTGAGTTTTCTTAGCTTTCTGTAGCACTGAGCTCACTTTTCTGCTGCAAAAATGTAAATAGAAGGAAACCTTTAAGAATTACATAGATTTGCCTGCACTGATGCCATCATGTCCGATAGTATAATTTGACCTATACAGAAAGAGCTTGCTGCTCTAGTCCGTCACAGAGACTGGACCAAGTTATTTCACCTGAAAGTATACATCATAGAGCACCATATGACCCCTCAGAAGAAAAGGCAACATGTGAAAGGCAATGAAATCCAGGATAGGGTTTTTTTAACCATTTTGCACTCTCTTTCTGTTCTCTAGGCAAAGATAAATGAATCTGCAGAGCCAACAGTCAATTGAATATTTCAAGGAGCAAGTGAACTCATACCCTTTTGAAAAAATATATCATCTTTTATTTGTGTAGCCACCCCAAAACAGACTCTTGCCTCTTATACTCTTCTAGTTCCTGAAGGATTTATGAGCCACATTTCTACCCCGCATTAGCTCAAAATCATTGAGATAAATCAATTTCTCCAGCTGAGCTCTCACCCCTGTGACTTCACCAGTCAACACAATTCCAGCCATTCTGTAGCATACTTAAACTGGGCTAGTCAGGGGAGCACCATTTCTGCGTTGGCGTAGAGCTCTTTGCCCCTAATTCTTACTTGAAGTCCTGCTTAGGTTGTTCAAATGTTACTTATATTGTTCAAAGGTTTATCTGATGACTGGTCTGTCTGTCTGGTCTATATGAACGTAACTGTTGACCTTAAACTGGATCCATCTGAACAGATGCAGTTTCCTTCAAGCCACTGTCATGGGTGGCTTTGAAGAAACCAGAGGAATGATTAAACTTCTTCAAAGAAGATGTGGTTAGAGGTACAAAACCACCTTCTAGGATACATGCAGCAAGGCTGTAATGAATCTGAGGGTTAAGCTCAGCCATGACAAGGTTGTCAGCCCCTCTTCAGGGCACATTTGCTGAGGGGACAGAAAGGGTAAAAGGATTTATGTGGAGAAGGATGAGATAAGAGGGATACACTCAGGCTGACATTTCAGAAAACCATCTTGAAATGCAAAAACTAGACTTGGTCTTGCTGGAGAACTGGCCTGCCTTTCCATCACTCCTAACTTGGCATCTTTCATCAATAACATATTAATAGTACATTAAATCTAAAAAGACATCAAAGAAAGAAACTGGACACTAACAAAAACAAGGCTTTCTGTTATACATGGTATTTAAATAGCACTGTAGAGATGGACAAGATGAAGAGCTTTGGGGAAGGTCAGGCTTTAGAAGATGTGGGAAGGACAGAGTATGTTTTGCTGCTTTAGATTCTTGGCTGCTCTGCAGCCCATGAATTACTTCTAGATGGAGAGTACCATGCAATTACTTTGCATTTAAATCTAAATATGTAAACTATGACATCTGTCATGGTCTTTTTCTCACTGAAAGAATCTCACTGGCAAATATTCAAAGTGATCAAACAGAGAAAGTAATCTCATCACAGACTGAAAATCACAGTAGTTCATATTTTTTTAAACCAAACACAAAACAGCTAGGGACTTAACAATTTACTTTTTTATTCTCACTCTTAAAATGCTGAATCCATTTCAGTCACAGCTGGGGACAAAGACAGCCAACAACAACACATTTCTCCTAGTGTGAGACCTTTCTATGTCCTCTTCTGGGATGCATCAAATGTTGATGACCAAATTATGACCCTTTCCACCTCCCTTCCTGAAAGCATGGAATTTTTGCCAATAGCCATCAGCCAAGGTTTTAAAAAAGGTGAAGCATAGGTTTATGCCTAAAATATTAAAGAACCTTCCATAGTATCAAACAAGTTGGTTCTTAAGCAGCTGCTGGCGACCTCAAAGCTGTCAAGTACATGTCATCTTAAAGATAAGATGGCAGTTAGGTATTGCTATAGGTTGAGTAGCTCAGTGTCAGGTTCCTTCTCTTTGAAAACTTCAGCCTAGTGGCCTTAACCCTAACTTTGACTTTCCTTACAGAGAGGTAGAGGCTAAAAAAGTAAGTACCCTCTGTTTTCAACAGCAGTAAATCCATACAGGAGGTGCAGAGTCAATTTTTTTGTTGTTGTTGTTATGGTACAGAAAAAAATGTGGAACATTCTGGTTTACTTTCCAAAATCACGGTGTACTCGTGGCTTATCCAGTGATACATTCAATATTCCCTGAAGGAAAATGAGACAGAAGATATCACTGAGGCTCACGTAATTTTGACTGAGCCATTGGAATCTGTTTTATTCTGTTCTCATAAGTGGGCAAGCAGTGATAATGAATGACCTGACAATGATTTAGAGATAGAGCTTAAAGAATCACTGAAACATTTGTTTCAACAACTTTACAGTTTATTCAAGGCTTTCAGCCTTTCTGCAGAACTGAGTGGGATGGTTTATGGGAATAAACTTCCTTCTGAGGTTAGGACCAAATTCTGCTGCAGGTCTACAGAAAAATCTTCAAACTTTCTTCTTCTCTCAATTTTCAAAAATAGGCTAGGCTAAAGGAGCAAGGCGGTCATGGAAGGATATAACCCAAACCTTCCTGAAATAAAAGGCATATCAAGTCCGGTTCAGTGTTCTTCATTCTCCCATCTGTTCTGCTCCAGTTAGTTATGAGATCATCTGTCTACAACTATTGTAATTTTGTCTTCTCAAAATTAGATCTAAGCAGCTGTACTGAAAACTCGCTGTGTGATCACTGAGACAGAAAGTCTTTGAAGGACTTCAGAGGAGTATGATTCAGGTCATAGGGCAAAACCTGGTGTCCAGTAAAGTCAGTAGGCTCTTGACCTTTAATTTAAACAAAATTTCACACTGCTGTCTCCCAACTTGGTACACTTTCCCTGTACTTTAGATTTTCCCAGAAAAAATACAGAAGAAAACTGCTCCCCACCCTGAGGATCTTTTACAACCATCCAATGGGGGAAAAAAAGAAACAACAACAAAGGAGTCTTTAGTGTCTGGGTAGTGCAAAAACTATTTTTAAATTGGAAGTTAGTGTAGGCTGGTCTTTTCACTTTTGGTCAATTCTGAGTCTGACCAAAACCAGTAACAGTGCTGGTGAAATTTCATCAGCCAGCATCACAAAGTGAATTTCCATTAATGCTACTGATGTTTTAGCTACAAAACTTTTACTGATTAATGATATATGGAATAATTCAAAGATCTTTTTAAATTTATCCTCGATGGAATAGCTAATGATGTTTTTCACCCTCAGCTGTTCTGTAACAGCCCTTGGAAATCCTGAAACTGAAAAAATAGTGTCTTTACAAACATGTTCTTATTTCAATAGGACATACATGTTAGTTTGTCATTGAAGTGTTGCTCCAGAAATAGTGAGTTGTTCCCAGCTGACATGCTGTTCAAGGACTGTTTTAACACTGTTCATGCGTGCTAGAGTATGAAGATCAATTTTCTTTAGGGACAGATTACATGTGCTGACACACATGACACATTGGCTGGCACTGGTTTTGATTTAAAAATCGTAACAGAGAAACCACAAACAACCTTTAAGCAATGCCTCAACTATTTAGAGTACATAATGAGAAATTACAGAAAATTTGTAAACTACACAAAACCCCACTAGAATGTCAAAATTTATTACAGCTGTGGGACTAGGAGTCCACTAGTTGAACCAAAGGGACTTAAATTACCATGTTTTAATTAAGTTCAGATAAACTAATGACTCAAAAGCAGCAATCTATGATGGCTGTCCAGTAAACTATCCAAAATAAGTGTTGGCACAACCACCTTAAAGACAGGCTTCTTCCTTAGCACTAACATCATTAGTACAACAGATTGCACAGTCATAATAAATCTGAAGAGAAAGTGCAAGAATAAACAAATGACATCTCAGCTACAGTCTTACTATTGGAGGAAGACTCGCTGCTCACAGAGGAAGTAAATTGTCCGGTAGCATCCCTCATGATGCAGTTGAAAAATTAATGCCTGAATCCTTGGTCTGTCAATCAGGCACCCATCACTGCATCATCAATCCAACTTCATGCATAATTTTGCACTTCCTATCCCTTTCATGTGTCCTCCCTTTGAATGTGGTGGTGTAAAATTATTTTAAATAAATCTATTTCAAGAAAGTGGTTTAGTGCTTCTTCAATGCATCCAGAGACTGCAGAATGAGATTGATCTTGAGTTAATTTAGTACCATGAAAACAATTAAAAAGAGCAGCAGAACTGGGACTCAGATGTCATCATCTCCAGTTCTGCTGCAGAACAACATAGTACCAAATCAATTTATGAGCATATAGCATTCAAGAAATTCTGTTGCAGAACAACATAATATCAAATCCATTTATGAGCATATAACAGATTCAAGAAACTCAATACATAGGCCATGGCCTTAAAGTAGAATAGTCTACTGTGTCCAGAGGAGAAACACAGCATAGAGCAGTGGATCAATCCTCTGTTTGGAGTATTTTATGGAAAACTATGGCACATACCATTCCTTTCTCTAGAAGGTCATACAGACATGAGACGTGAATGTCTTAAGGGAAATTTTTGCACAGCTGAGCTATTTGACTCATTAAGTAAAAATTTCAGTCCC
>NW_010132677.1:0-7381 GCF_000699245.1 Pterocles gutturalis
TTCTCTCCCCTATCCTTGGGTGGGGGAAGGGGAGAGAATTGGGTGAGTGGGTGTGTGGTTTGGCCCCAGCCAAGGGCAAAACCATCACACAGGCCTAAGTAGGCTAGAGCATGAGCTTGAGCACAGGAATGGTGTCTGGCCACCCCAAGTGCATAAGGATTAGCATGCTCCCCAGCACAGCCAGCCTACACCCAGCAGTGCCCAGGCACAGCTACAGGGATGGCATAGGACAGGGACTCTTTAGGAAAGACCATATACAGAAAGCCATACAGTTTCACTGGTAGGATGGGATTTTTGCAGTATAAAGACCCCATCTAAACCCCAGATGTGATCTCCATCATTGTCTGTGGAATGACACCACAGACACAGCTGACCACGTGTGCGCCTCTTCCCTGTACTTGATACCACCCAGGACTACACAGAGTGAATCTTTAGCATTTGCCACTTATTGCCCAGATGTGAGAAGACAAAGTTATGAAAGAGGGTTTTTTTATTTTTCCAATTAGACTATTGAAAATATCAGCTGTGAAAATTGTGCAAGATGTCTCCCTCCCTCTCCCCTACCTCCCAGAAAAAAAACAAAACAAAACAAAACAAATTGGACTTAATCAACTGAAAAAATAGGATGGAATGAGTGAAGGGAAAGCAGTAACTTCCACAAATGGAAATAGCAGCAAGCAAGAGTACTGATTTATGAAATGGAGCAACTGACTGTGCTGCACTTCTGTGACAGGTATCCAGAGCATACAGAACATCAAATGGTTACCATACAAAAAAGAGCAATACTTTGAAAAATGAGATCACCTGAAACGTTTAATCTAGAGCACAGCTCGGAAGACATACCACAGAGTCCTCCCATTACATGCCACACTTGCAAAGCTTTGGTTGCAGTCCCGAAATGATGATCCTGCTTCTGGAAATACATGGGCAAATTGGAAAGTATCCAGAGGAGTCCAGGTAGCAAATACAGGCAGAAGTCTAGAAATTTTGTGAGGAAATGTCTGTGAACAGGTTGGATGGCAACGTGCAAAGAATGTTCTTGATGTCATTGATTCACTTCCTAATTGCAACTAGTTCCAGTTCAATGTTACCAACTCCAGCTCTGCCATAAAGCACAAGTTTGAAATGGGTACAGATGGTACCATGAATGCATATACATTAAATATGGCACTATTTGCCTCCTTCAGTCTTAATTTCACCCTTGGAGCTATTTACAGCTTTCCATAACCTAGACTGTGGTAAAAGATGTCTCTGTTTCTCAGGAGGGTGGCTCACCAGCTGAGGCTGGAATGCAAGAGTTGCTGAGGTACAGTGTTCAACTGGGTTTGCTCCTGTCACAGAGTGGAGGGTGCTGTGAAAGATGAGAAATAATTTGCCATCCTTTCAGCCACTGATCTTCAAGCTAAAATAGTTTTCAGTGATTTTTCATGCTACGCATACATTTGCTGAAACCAGAAAATGAAGCTATGGATGTTTATTTTATTGGGCTCATATTAGGATGTGAGGATGAAGGAATATAATTTCATACTTGTTTTTGGTAGTCAGATGCTTTTTTTTTTTTTTTCTTTCCCCCCCTCCTTCCCGTTTTCTTCTGTTGCTTTATTCTGTAGCTTTACAATCTCTTGCTGAAATTAAAAGTTTTCCTCAGTTCTGTTTGCCTAAGATCTTAGAGCTGGGAAAACTCTGTTTATTAAAGAGAGTCCTTATCACTGTCAAGGCTTTTGAAGCTTGAAGAAACTCACTCAATTTTTCCCTTACCCTAAAGGAAGGCACACACAAAAGGAACAACTGGGGCCTCACAGCTGAAGTACATCCTCCAAGATGAAAGGAGGTCAAATTATGTATCACAATTTGATATAGGATATGAACAGATCTGTCCTTGTCATCATTTTAAATCAGAGCCACTTCGTCACCTTATTAAAAACTGAGAAAAATAAAACACAGTGTGGGCACTCTTCAAATGCTTTATTGAAATCCGGCCAGCAAAAGCAAATAACACCCTTTTGTCCAATATTTCTTTGTACATTTCCATAAGATGAGGAGATAAAAATCTTATTTATGTCTTTCAGCTGCATGACAAACATGTACCATCTGTAGATGTAAATGTAGGGAAGCCTGGGGAACATGCAAACTCCAATTCAAGGTGAATTAATGGAAGCTTATTTTAATATCACTTATTTTAATATCTTCTCCATATACCAAGCAAAACCAAGGCATACTTATCCTCACCACTATTTGCAAAAATACTACTGTGAGGTGTCAGAATTTATTTAGACTTCTGGGATCAGGGCAAGGGGATCATGATCTGCACCAGACAGCTGTAATTGTTATTCCAGCTCCAAAGCAACAGAGGCAAATCTAAATCTGATGAGGAATCTGGGTCACTGCTGGGTTTAGTAAAAAAAAAAAAAAAAAAATTCCCAAAGGAAATAAAAAATCTGAACATTTCATATTCCCTAATTGTGTTTCATCATAGTTGCCAAAGACTTCAAAGTAACTGGAGAACTGGAAGCTGCTTCCGAATAAACAACTGAGTGACTGCAAGCCACAGAGCTCTACAGCAGGAGTCCATCTTGTATCAGCAGAGCCACCAATTCCTCTGGGCTCCATCTCCGCTGTAGGGTACTTGTCCTTGCAAATAAAGCTCAGACATATTTAAAACAATTTAAAAAGTTATTTAAGGAGAAAAAAAGAGTCTTGTTTCATGAGAGCTGCCGATCAGCCTGCCAAGTGTATAGCCTAAGTGTATAATGTCAGAAAGGAGGTCTGTGTTTTGCACCCTGGGTGTTTTAGCAAGAAGGCCAGGGACTGGTAAAATAGCCAATTCCCACCATTAGAAAAGGGACTAACAGTAGAGACAACACTGATGATCGCGCCTGGGTGATTTGGGGAGGTAACACAGTCATCAGGCACTGAAAAAGATTTAGCTTTCCTTTATAAGCTGATTGGCATTGTGAAAATGCCTGTGAAAGGCTGGTATGTGGCAAGAACAGGGTGATAGGGAATGTTAGAATCTGGAACTGGGAGAGAGACAAGGTGCAGGAAAGGTCACGGCACTCTTGAGAGGCCTGTTGCCATTGAAGGGCCCCAGGAGAAGCACCAAGTGTTGCAAGTCTGAAAGAAGGAGCACTGGAGAGAACTGCAGCATTTGAAAGGGTTACAGCAGCACATGTATTCTACCATTTAATTTTCCAGTTAGCCCCCTTTAATAACCAGCCCATATTTTGAGATAGATCAGGCTTCAGAACCTTCTACTGAGTCTTTCCCAGATGATTTATCTATTTTTTTTTTAATTACATTATACAGGTTTAAGTAAGGAACTCCCTAATTCTGCTAAATGAAACATAATGCATGACTAAAATACACTGCATCTTGTATTTTGAGCAGATATTGAAGCCTTCATTACCAATTAAGAACATTTAGGTAGACTGGCTTTTCCCAACCGAAGGTTTTTGTTTTGGGAGAATTTCTATTCCATACAGGGAGGGTATTGTGGACACAACCCTTTGACATCTCTTGATCTGGGACCTAAATTATTATGCACTGTAAAGTCCAGCATAATACTGAACTAACATCATCAGAATAACTGCATCATAGTGAAAGCTAAGTTTCCAGTTTCACTAGTTCATTCCTCCTTCTCTCCCCTGATTTGTTTATTGTAGGCAGACAGTATGTTTTGCTATGTACAAATTTAGGTGAGAAAGCCCTTTTTCTTCCATTCACCCTTAGTCTGCCCTGTCTTTGAAGTAAACATTGGCCTGACCCAATTTGACCTTTAAAGATGTTCAAGTAAGGTTTAAATATTGTACTCAAACAAATTTCACCTACACAGAAAGGGCCAAAACACCAAATACTTATGTGAGTATGGATGCAATCTGAAGCTGAGGATTATGTATACGTGGAGTTTTATGAGGTGAACTAGAAGTAAGATATCAGACAAATTCTGCCAGGCTTGCAAGCTGCTGTTCAAACCACTGCTATCATATCATATTATAGAATGGCCTGGGTTGAAAAGGACCTTAAAGATCATCTAGTTTCAACCCCACTCCTGTGGGTGGGGTTGCCAACACTAGAGCAGGCTGCCCAGTGCCCCATCCAGCCTGGCCTTGAATGCCTCCAGGGATGGGCCATCCACAGCTTCTCTGGGCAGCCTGTTCCAGTGCCTCACCACCCTCTGAATGAAAAATTTCCTCCTAATGTCCAACATAAATCTCCCCTCTCTTGGTTTAAAACCATTCCCCCTCGTCCTGTCACTATCAACCCCTGTAAATCATTGCTTGCCCTCCGGTTTATAGGCTCCCTTCAAGTACTGGAAGGCCGCAATGAGGTCTCCCCGGAGCCTTCTCTTCTCCAAGCTAAACAAGCCCAGTTCCCTCAACCTTTCTTCATAGGAGAGGTGCTCCAGACCTCTGATCATCTTTGTGGCCCTCCTCTGGACTTGTTCCAAGAGCTCCACGCCTTTCTTGTGCTGCGGACCCCAGGCCTGGACACAGTACTCCAGATGGGGTCTCACAAGGGCAGAGTAGAGGGGGACAATCACCTCCCTCTCCCTGCTGGCCACCCCTTTTTTAATGCACCCAAGGACATAGTTGGCCTTCCGGGCTGGAAGCACACACTGCTGGCTCATGTACAGCTTCTCGTTCACCAGGACCCCCAAGTCCTTCTCCACAGGGCTGCTCCTAAGGACTTCTTCTCCCAGTACTCTCTATACAAGTACCTGGGATTGCCCCGGTCCAAGTACAACACCTTGCACTTGGTCTTGTTGAACCTCATCAGGTTCTCATGGGCCCACTTCTCCAGCCTGTCCAGGTCCCTCTGGATGGCATCCCTTCCCTCTGTTGTATCAGCTGCACCACTCAGCTTGGTGTCGTCTGCAAACTTGCTGAGGGTGCACTCAATTCCCTCATCTATGTCATTGATAACGATGTTGAAGAGCACTGGTCCCAAGACAGACCCTTGAGGAACACCACTTGTGACCGGCCTCCACCCAAACATAGAGCTTTTGACCACAACCCTTTGGCTGTGACCAGCCAGCCAATTCTTTATCCATTCAACAGACAATCATTCAAATCCATACCTCTTCAATTTAGAGAGAAGGATGTGGTGAGGGACCATGTCAAAGGCTTTGCACAAGTCCAGGTGGATGACAACTGTTCCTTTGTCCACCAATGCTGTCACTCCACCATAGAAGGCCACCAGATTGATCAGGCAAGACATGCCTTTGGTGAAGCCATGTTGGCTGTCTCGGATCACCTCTTGGTCTGATGTGTGCCTTAACATGGCTTCGAGGAGGATCTGCTCCATGATCTTCCCAGGCACAGAGGTGAGGCTCACTACCCTGTAGTTCCCCAGGTCTTCTTTTCTCCCTTTCTTAAATTTTTTTCTTCTGTCCTGAAGATAAAGTTACTACCTGAAATGGAACCAAGACCTTCCTCCTTGTGACTTGTTCCTGCAGGAGTACCATAAAATGCAGATACGAGAAGGCTGGGCAGTTGGGGCCACAGAGCCTGGCACAGCCGAGTGGGAATGGGCAGCAAGGATCAGTGCGTAAAGGGCTGATGCTTTCACCACCTGCTGTCACTGGGACCTTAGATGATCTGTCCACGTCCCATCTCTCCTCTTGGGGAAATATCCACTAGAAACCCACAAACTTCCATTTCACCCTTGGACTTGTCAGAGTGGTCCTCAGTGATACAATTGCCATTTTTGTAAGGAAGTGCAGAGAAGAGCAACAATTAATGCCAGGCACTGCTATGTAACAGTGGGGGACTGTAAATTCCCATCCACGGGACCTCAAATGTTCACAAGTTGTAAAATCCCATTTGGAGCATGCATTGTATTTTGCAACAAAAAACCCCATGCAACTGCTTTAAAGTGACACCCTTTTGTTAGACACTAACCTTTTTTGCTTACCTATCTTCTGATCTACATGCAGCTTCAAAATCTCTCTTCTCCTTGTGCTGTCCTGACAACTGCTGTCTTGGATGTTAGCCACCTTCAACAAGTGACTTGAAAGGAAGGTGCTCCACTCTAATCTCTGCCTCTTTCATCTGGCAGCCTGTATACTAAAAATCAGCATTCTCCTACAACTCTCTGAAATATTTACTGCTGCATTGCCCTACACCATGTGGAGTGCAAGCATGGCATGATAGCCTACCTGAATGGAAGCTTTAGTCGTCTACCCCATGGATGTTTAGCTCTGTGAAAGAGAGAGTGTGGAGCAGTTCTGCACAAGATTTCCAGCTAATGAGAACACCAGAAGGCCACATGCCAGCTGCCTTCTCCCAGCTTGTGATCAAAATGCTGAAATTATTTTAGGCTTGCTGAGAAAAAAATCAGCTGTAGGTTAACTGCTTCTTTCTTAACTTGTGAAGACAACATAAGCATCATGATGCAAGATCACATTGATAACAATTAAACTTGACATTCTAGTTATGCTTGAATTATTGTTTGGTATATGACATATATTGGTAGGAGAAATAGCTTGGTTTGGAGACTAGTTTTAGTAAGGCTACTTAAAGTAACAGTCAATTCCTGAAAGCGTCTTTGTATCAGAAAGGTCAGGGAAACATTTTGAATGTATCCACATCTCTTCCTTGTCTAGCCTCAACTATAATGTACATAAATGGAATAATCTTTTCTGTTGAATTAATGATTTGAAATGTAAGTTGTCTAACATACAGGAAGAGCAATATAAAGACAAAGTACTAGCCTGGCACTTGGGACATAAAGATTCATGCTCTTCATTTGCTCCACACTTCCTTTCTACAATTAGGTAAGTCACATTCAGTGTTGCCATTGCAAACAAAAAGAGAATAGAATAAATGAAACATCACTATCTTTGGTGTTGGTGGTGCCATGACCCAGCTCATAAAACCCCCCTGGGTGGGATGAGTGAGGTTCGTGGAGGTTCTGTATATTCCCTTGGGGCAAATTAAGGTAAGACGACACCAAAGAATTGCATACTGGCATATAATTGTTTAGGGGAAAAGGGAAATGAGGGGTATAAAATGTGGAATGTAACAGAATTATAAAAGAAAACAAATTACTTGGTAAAGACAATTCATGGCAACACTACCATACACCAACAACACCAAATCTTACAGCAATGGGATAACAACAGCATAATTTCCAACAATACTAAGAAATCCACAACCAAACTTGCAATCACTTAACCTGCAACCGCTCACAACACTTGCAATCACTTTTCAGTACTGAAATGAACAACCTACGGAAAACCTGCTAAACAAGCCCAAAAGGAGCTGGCATAAACCTTATAAGGTGTTGCCATATGTGCCAGAGAGAGAGAGATCAAGAGATGCTTGAAGAGAAAAAGAAAGGAAAAGGAAAGAAGAGAGAGAAAAGTTTTTACCGCTCTTTG
>NW_010132678.1:0-2054 GCF_000699245.1 Pterocles gutturalis
GGTGGGTGATTGAAAGCCTAAAATCTGAAAATGTCTTTGAACTAGACCTACAAATTCTTTGAACTAGATCTACAAATTGTTTTGCAGATCACCTGCTAAGAGTCACTTTAGTCAAAACATTTAAATTTATCTGTACACTCATTGCCTCACTTGGCAAATCTTATCACTGGGGTCATTTATCCTGGAAGAGAAAAGACTGAAAGGTGGAAACAGAGGCACAGCACTGTCCTCCTTGACCATAGGGCCAGGAGCATGTTTGAAGTACAACACAAAAGATTTAAAATGTATATTAATTTTTAAAAGCGATGGTGAAAGTAAATGAGCATGGAAACTTTTCTTCCAAATCCCTGGAGGTTTCTGGAATGAGGTTATTCAGTTGGAAATCTGAAAATGCAATGAGTGGTCTTGCTTTGTAATTCAAATACGGATTCAAGCTGATCAAGCTGTTTCCCTGTGAGATGGCAGACCTCATCATAAGTGAAATGTACACTGGAATGTAAGTGAAATGTACACTGAGCTGCCTGGAATTTAGCACTTAAAGAGCCGTGGGCTTTCTACAGCTGAAGAGAAATTAGAGGGACTGTTGTCTCAAGGGAGAGACAGGAGAAAGAGTCCCTGAACTTCTGTACTACAAAATAATCAGAGTAATAGACCTGGAAAGTTTGAAATTGTTCCTTGGCAGGTCTTTGTCACCCTGTGGCCACCACCTGATAAATGGTCAGGTGGCAGCACCAAGGCAGGAGACTAGGGTGACTTTGCTGGGTTGCAGATTAGCACCGTGGGGTCAGATCCTGCGGCAGGGATGCTGCCATGGTTCTGCACAATGGGGACCCTCTCCTGCATGAAGCACCAAGGCTTTTGGCTAAAAGCATTTGAAGCATCAGCCTATCCAAAATCGGAGTTCCTTGGGATGTCTGTGAATGCAGCAGGGTGAGAAATACCCCATGGGGCAGAATCACCCCCACCAGTCTGGGGGTGCCCCTGCCCTCAGCTTGGGCACTGGTGCGAGGGACAAGCCAGGCTCCAGCTCTGCAGGGAGGGTGTGTTTCTTTCAGAGCACCCTTCTCATTTCTCTCTCCAGAGGAATCTCTAGTGCGTCAAAAGAAGACGCAGAAATCGGTGTCACAAAAGGAGAACACTTCCTTTCCCGTCTTGCCAGGGACAGCCTGAATCTGGAAACACAGCCCGGGTGGCTGGTGCCATTAATGCAAAGGAGACACCTTGTTCCCCAGTGATGCTTGGGAGTGGGGGACATTTAGAGCAGGAGATGCCAGGCTCCTATGTTCCCTGTAGCAGGACACATCTGCCTTCAAGGACCTGGACTGCTCCCTAGTCCTCTCACTGTAGGCAAGGCGTATTTCACCGTTGTCTTCACGTAGCACAGAGTCTGCTGTTGGAGGAGAGGTGCACTCCTCCCTTCCCCTCCCTCCCAGCCAGCCACGCAGCTCTCTCCCAGACACAAGGAGGATGTCCTGGATAGGGACCTTGTAGCTGTTCCCTCCAGGGTGGATCCAGCCAGTTACTGCAAACAGCGACTGGTGAAGAGGAGAGCTGGCTGCCCCTGCCCTCCTTTACCCCAAAGGCCAGGCTCATTCCTAAAGCTCATCTGAAGGGTAAAACAAGTTCCCCAAACTAAAGATACAAAAGACAAACAAGTTTCTTAGTTTTGGTAAGAATTGTTTAATAGCATCCAAAGGCCTAAAGAAATGCCAAGACATGGGAGTGGTTGCAAGTACAATTCCAGAATTAACAGCGGGCAAGTTTCACATGCATGCACTGGTTGCAAGGAGTGCACACATGGATGGGTAAATATTTCAGTATAGTTCTATGCAATGGTTGTAAAAAGAAATGGGGAAATCTAAGGTTGTTGAAACTGAACAAGAAGAGCAAAAGTCAAATCTTAAACTGGTTTGATTTCAGAAGATATTAAGGCCAGATAGTATTTAAAAATAGTAAAAACATTTTTTAAAATAGTAAAAACCAATTTTTTCTTCTGTGATAATGAAGTGAGAATTTAACTGAATACAGGACTTCTGGAGACCTAGCAGCATAAC
>NW_010132678.1:2067-2757 GCF_000699245.1 Pterocles gutturalis
GGGGGGGAAAGATATCTTGGTCTGATCTGGCAAAAGATAGCAGGACATGGTGCACAGCACCTTGTAAGACTCCATTGGCTTTTCAGTGTGTTTCACTGGGAATTGAAATGGTGCCTGTGAGGCTGCACTCTAAGATGTGCATACCTGAAAGCTATCAAAATATGAAAAATTAACATTCAAGTGATATTTAGGCTTGAAGTTTTCAACAACGCTACCCCAAGCAGCAATTGTGTGTCAATTTAACACACGTAATAGTGATGTTTGGCAATTTATAGTTATAGCAAACTATGCTTCATGCAAAAATGGCATTGTCATGCTAAATGAATCAGGCATGTAGGAGAGCAGAACGCTGAGAATTTTAAGCTTATTTTTGAGTAGCTTTATAACAATGCAAATACAGCAATTTCAAGTAATGTGGCTGGCATGATATACAGAAACAGGAAGAGATATCCCTTGCAACAGGAAGGTTCCCTCTTGCACACGATGCTCTCATAAAGATTCCTTAGCAGATTTTTTTGGTACTTCAGGATGGCACCATCTGGTTACTTTCATTCCTATAACAAAAATAAAGGTATGTTAAACCATTATTTGAGATACAGACACAGCTACACAACTGTATCATAGAATCGTAGAATCATTAAGGTTGGAAAAGACGTCGAGGATCAAGGCCAACCATCAACCCAACACCAC
>NW_010132679.1:0-12760 GCF_000699245.1 Pterocles gutturalis
GGTGGTGGTCCTGACACCAAGACAGCTCAGCATTGATGTTTTACTATGGTTCAGTTTCCTGGTTTGTATTTTCATTCTTGCCATTGTCTGCTCTTTCATAGCTGTAGTTTTCCTCTTGAATCCTTGAGCTCTTATTACCTCAGCTATCTCATCTCTGTTTTAGTTCTCTTATCTTGCATAACTCTAGCCTATGTGCTTCCTTATGTTATCTTTTTTGAAACCTAAATGTTTTAGTGGTAAGCCTGTTCCAAGGTTTGCAGTTTGGTGCATCAGATGTAGGCACTGGATCACAGACAAATGAAATGTTGGGCTAATGAATATGGACTGATTCAGGAAAAAAATCAATAAAAGTATTTCATATGCTATAGCAAGATCATTTCTCTAGGTTCTCTTCTCAAAAAAGGGCCTAGGATGGTTACACATTACAAAAATTCAGCAGAAGGCAGAAACTTGACATGGATTGTTAAGGATTAAATTCTAGAAACCTAAAGTGTAATTAAACTCCCATCAGGCAGTCCTAATCAGTGGTGCCAGAAATAATTAACATCTACTTTGGGGTTCATCTCTTGATACATGTTTTCATTTGTTTCAGATCTGTGTAACAGCTGCCAGATTGTTCAGTACACTACCAGTTTGTCTGGGAGCGTTGGAGGTGTGAGCTCCTGCTGCTTTAGCTGAAGTTTCCACGTTCTGGGGCCAGTAATGTTGTCCCTTAATCCAGGAATAAGTTCATGCCCGGTTGCACTAGTTTTTGTGCATTCTTGCCTAGCACCCCTTTCTGTACAGAACTGTGGACAGATTGAGTAGTCTTCATGTCCAGATGTGCTTCCTGAAGTTTTTTCTACACTTGTGTAGGAGCTGATTATCCATCTTAATCTTTCCTGCCAGTAGTTAACCTGGAATGCATTAGTTGACCTTGTGAACTAGCAACCAGTAACAAACTGAACAGAAAGGTTCAGATACTGTGAATAGTTAAAGGTTATTTTCTTTATACTGGCCTTCAGCTCCTTCCAAACACTTGGTTGCATTTTCAGTTTATGTCTCTTGGCTACATGCAGTGTAGTTGCATCGTTTGGAGATAATTGCATTTTAAGAAGACAAAGTCTGTAACAGATAGTATAATGGTTTCTTATGGGATTATCTGTTCTAAACTTTTGTGGTGCAATGGAATCAGACTTGTTATCCCAGCATTGTAATATATTTTTTTAAAACCCATTTTTCCAACCTATATCTTTCATATCTTTGTAGTGAAGGAACACTAAGTATTCCCTTAGTACTGTGCTCCAAAATTTCATGCTTTTAACAATATCTTAATATGAACATAGTCACTGCCAGATCCATTTGTAGCTAATCCATGTCTTGTACTTGATATTGGCCAGCACCACTTCAAAAGAAATACTGAAGACTTCAAAACAGGCAGGTGTGGGATAATAGCCTCACAGGCATATGACATAGTTATTTTGACATTTGCTAATCAGAGATTAAATGACAAAAAATTCAGTGCAAAGTCTAATAACCTTCTAGTTGTTTAGTGACCAAGATCTCTTATAATTCTTGATATTACCCAGATAAATTTTCATAAGTACATAATTATTGTCTGCAGCAGTCCCATGATCACAGTGTTAGGGAGAATACAAGCATTCTGGAGAAGTTCCTTCTTCCAGAATTTAAAATACCAGTATAAAACAGGGGACAGCACTTTGTTGCAACAATCTGAACAAAGTAACAGATGATTTGTTTCATTTCCACAAGTTCTATAAAGAGATAAAGCCCATTTGAAAGTTTAATGGAAGTGTTAGTGCCTAAGTGATAACTTGCAGTAGAAATACATAGAAGGAAAATGTGGAAATCACTTAGTGTCAAAACTATAATTTGCTCCTTCCTCTTGATACGCTGCACATAGTTTATCTATTCCATTTCTCTTATGCAGTATAAAGAACAAAAATTCAGGGCATCACAGATTAATGAGACATTTGTAGCAATATAAATGAGGAGGTTAGGAGATTTACATTACTGTAAGCTACAAGATGGATTAATGTAATTTCTGTTTGCAGCCTCAGATTTAATTTATCAGTGTTTCCAGGAGAAAATGCATTACTGTGAACATGCTTCAAGAAAATTTTGGAGTATGGTTATATTAGGAGTGTATAACTGGAGACATTTATTATAAATACAGAGCTTAATTCCATAAAATGTTGAACATTTTCCTAATGGAATATAGCTTTTCTTTGATAACAACATGAAGTAATGTCGGTTGTGTGTCTAGGTCTTGGAATATAAGTGGAAAAAAAAGGACGAAACTACAGGTGGTAAAAATTACAGAGTTCTAAAACTACATTTTATTTCCTTCATCATACTTATATCTCTATTTTGACTACTTTTCTGAAACTTTCATGTTGTTTGTCTTAATCTTATCAAATTATCAAATTAAAGTAAATTAGAAACTAAAAAAAATACTTTTTTTATTATGAGGAACAATAAAACAGTCATAACACACTGTTGATACTTAACTGTATGATAAACCACAATTTAGAAGAGGATTTAAGAATAGATTTAAATAATTCACTAAATAGGAATGGATTTATATACTTGCGTAAATGTCATTGTTATTTTTCTCTCTTGATCTTTTAGTATATTAGACCTGTATACTATTACTTTAAATATTTTGGTAATCTTTGATTATTCTCTTTTGTAGCAAGAAACACTTGAAATGAGGCAAAACTGCAGTTCAGTACTGTAAAAAATTAATGTTTTTAACAAACAAATAAGGATGCTTTTACCATTTTAACCATATTTTAGGGAATTTGTATTCGTGTGAAAGATAGGAAGCAAAATAATCTATCTGTGAAGACAACAAGGTCCTTTCTTGGCCACTTTCTTTCTGTTTGTCTCTACCTCCCAAACCACAGTATTGTGGCAGTCCTTGCTATACTAGCTGTCTTTTTAAACTAGCTCTGTCAGTTTAAGCCTTTTTTTATAAAAATAAATGTCATATTCAGTAGGGGTGGTGATTCTATCATTTCTGTGCTGTTAGCAAATTAAATGGTTAAACAATATAGTCATGCCATTATAAAATATGAGATGGGTAAGGTCAAAAAGTCCAAATCTGGTATTTCACCAGAAATGAAGGAACAAATTCGTTCCTGGAGCTTTTCTCTTTTCTTCCCAGGCAGAGTTAAGACAACAGCAGAAGTTCATGATGGGATGGGGAAAGCAAAAACTCTATGCAACATTTAGAAACATTGTGTTATCTCTCCAGGCAGTGATTGAGAAACAGAAAAAAAAAAGTTAAATCTGGTTTTTATTGCCAAGATCTTGAGGTATTACAGCCATGTGCATTTCTTATTTGTGAGTGAATTAATAGTAACTGTTTATGATATATGGGCCTAGGAAACCAGATTTATGAATGTGACTGAGTGTATCTTTCCATTTAAACTTGAAAAATATATGAGTTTTGGTTTCTTGGGGATTTTTGTTTGTTTGTTTGTTTTGTTTTGTTTTGTTTTCATTAAAATTAGAATTGCATTAGTTTTGCTATGCAGAAAACACATAGAAAGGTCTGGAAAAAGTAACATGAGTGTTATTACTCACAAAAAGCCTAAATGGAAATTAAAGTTTGAATGTACTTTTTTCTAGATGAAATACTAGAAGACTTTCTTCTAAGATTGCCTTAAGTAACAATAGTAAGAAAAATCTTTTGGATGATTGTGTTGTATGTTTACAACATTTTTTCTTTTGCCCCTTTCTCTGTGTTACTAAAATTATCAAATAAACAAAAACTCCTGTAAAGATTGAAGTGTTTTAAAAATCTGAATTCTTTTATACAATCTAAATCAAGAGGTATAATTCTCTAAATATTGTCTGTGGTTACTTTTTATTGCAGCCTTTGAACAAGAAGGGGAACTGTACAATCTAAAATATCTGTATAAGTCTGGTGCTACTGGCAGTTTTAAGTGGAGGTGCTGGTCAGAGGAAGCACAGCAAGTTAAATTTTTCTATGATTTGGACAGGAGTAAAAATGAGATCTCATGCTGGTGACTCAGTTTTGATCATAAATTACAATTTCTGAAGGATTAACTTAAGACAAGGGAAGACCTTGTCCTATACTGTAAATATCTTTCCAAGTTTACCCCAATTGTTGTTAAGAAATTCTTTGAAAAGTGGAAGCCCCAATGACATCAAAACTCTTGGAAGGAAGATTGCTTTTGTAATAAGAACTGAATTATCATTGTAGAGATCTTAGCTGATTTCTCCTTAGTTATTTGCTTTCAAAATGAACAGAAATTGTTACAGCAATGCCTTTGGTAAAGGGTGTAGTACTTCTGCAATACTTCTTCCTCTGAGAGTTACTAAGAGTGAGAGAGAGGAAGATAAGTGTAAGGTGGAGGGGGAAGGGGCAGGCATTTTGCACCATTCTTGAATCACACAAGTTATGGATGGCTAAGCATCTCCAGACTGTGATTTCAGTACTGAAAAGGGAATATGTGCACTTCTCACAAAGGGTACTGATATGCATCACTGCCCTGTTTGGTACATCATTGTTCCTAGTGTAATCTTTGAAGTGAGGTAAGGTGAGACAGTGTACCCCATCCTTTTTTTTATCGGCTAATTGTGAACAGATAGGAAGCAATGGGTAGGATTAGGGGATACCTCTAGCACAACTGCTGTACTCATTCTATCTCTCCTTTTGTGGCTATAGTCCAGTGTAGAGAGCCTTAGGCTAACCACTGAATAAATTTCAACCTACAATAATAAATTTAGCATAGTTAGCTTTGAAATCTTTCATCTGATTGTAGTCATTGACATCTTAAGGATATGAAGTCTAAAATGACCTCCAGTCACTTGTCCTCTTTCCTTAGTATCAGCATGATCCTTCTCACTTCCTGCAAGAAGTTCTAGTAACAAAAAGCCCCGAGACTTGTAATACTTCCAGACAAAGATATAAGTTTTCACTGGTTTCCTGTACAGAGGTTATTTCCATCATTTTTGCATACCCTTTGTGTCTCTCTTATTATTTTACCCCAGTGTTTTAATTTTAAACTTCAACAATATGGGACTGGCAGCCATATAAGAAAACAATTATATTCCATAATCCAGCTGAAAAATATGCTTACCCTTCTATGCCCTCCCATTTCTGTTGTTCTACTCAAGAAGTGGTATTCAGATGTTTACATTCCCTCCCTCCACCCACCTGCAATTTCCAAGCTAATTTGTGGCCACCTGGTATTAGAAAAGCCTCTTTAGAAAATCATCATGCAGGTCAACAAAGCTTTTGACAACTATTTTTGACCTTTAAAGAAGAGCTTATGTCAGTGTGGCTATGCAGTTAACCAAAATACCATTACATTCTCTTAAGGTATGTTCCTGTTTTCTTTAAGTGATCTATAGAATAAAAATGTTATTAAGACTTTAAGAATCTTGTGTGAACTCTATTTAAACTTCCTGATTTCAGTAATTCCATAAAATTATACTGATGTAAGAAAGATTGTGAATTAATTCTGTTTTCTAACACTGGCAAATAAGTTTAGAACGAAAAGTACAGTAACTGCAAGAGGTTAGTGTCTCATCCTTTTTTACAACTTCCCAGCTTCCAGCAGACAGTGGTAGAAGGATCTCCTAAGTTTCACCCCTGTATTTATTGCCAGGAGACCCAGAAATTTATGTAGGAATCGTTGCATATCACCTGGCAGTTGGCCATATTCAAAACAGCATTTCAAAAGACTTACTTCAGCAGTGTGTTTTCACTTGACTTAGGGTAGGTCAGGAAACATACAATTTACCAACACCAGGTAGTAGTATTACCTCGTTAATGATGATTTCAGGGTAGGTGGCCAGATAATACTTCAGTCACATCTTTTCTTTATATATAAGTAAACTTTAGTCAAAAGAAACCTTTTATTATCTTATTTTGATGCTGAGGATTATAACAGCAATATTCAAAATATAGGCACATCATAGATATGTATTTATGTCTGTTCCAGTTTTCCTCTTTATTCTATTTCTAATAACTCCTGAAACTAATTGCTTTTCTTGCTTATAGCTGAACTGTATTTGATGAACTTCATTCCTAATATATGGTAACACTGAAATCCTGTCTTTTGAATTGGTTGATTCTTGTCTTAAGACTCAACTTAAATAATTTAAGATTAATCCCTCTCCTTTTCCCCCTCCCCCTCTCCTCAGCCTTATGTATCATCCTCTTGAGTTTTCGTGACCAGCTGTCTAATCATCTTTTGATGTGACTTGCACAGATTCACATCTCTTAGGAATGACAATTAACAAAATTTAAAATACAGATAGCCTTGTCCTGGAATGACTGGTGTGAATGACCAAAATAAAATAGTGTCAATATATGTACATGTGGAAAGGAAGGGGAAAAAGAAGACTAGCTAAAACGACCTAAATCGCAATGGTCAATTTTAAACTTATAAGGTACCTAACCTGTAGAGGGAGCATGACTTATGGTTGTTTAAAATGTCGTGGAGATGCTAGATGTCAATGAGACAGATATCTACTGTAGATATTTTGTAAAAAGAGGTGCCCTTTGGATGGACTGCAGTGTTGCTTATCTATGTGGTTGCTGGCTTCTCCAAAGAATGTTGGTAGACAGCTCAGGCAAACCTGCCCTTTATAAAGGCTCCTCTGATTATTCCCTTTCATATGTCCATTATACTTTATCTTTTTACAACTTGCTAGAAGTGTAAGTCATATTGCAGAGAAACTCAGTCCTCTTTTTCATTTGCTATTTGCTTAACAGAATCAACTTATTTTTCTTCATGGATAGCTAATGTTATAGGCTTGTCTATATTAGGAAAATAGGTCATATTTTGAACAAGTTAAATTATTAATGGTTCAAATAGCATGAAAAGCAGAAGGAAAAATGGTAATGGAATCTTAATATGTTTCAATATCAGGAGAAACTAAAGCAAACTCAGCTTAAAGGCATAATATTACTGGATTCAAAAATCATTAAAAAAACATGAGTAGAAATGAAAAAAAATAATTTGAAAGGCCAGGAGATGAAGAAAAAATATTTTGAGAGAAAATTCTGTAAAATAATAATGTAGAAAAAATGCTAATAATTTGAGCATTTCTGTTTGCACAGTTTGTGCATATCTCTCTCTTTAAATACATAGTAGCTGAGCAGCAAAAATCCCCAAATTTGTGGTTTCTCCTGAGGAAGGTATTATGTGAAGGATCAAGAAGTAGTAGGCAAAGCACACTGAAAGCAGTGGAAAAGATCTGAATTCATCAGTCTCTAAAGCAAGCTCCATTGCTGTGTGGGTACAATGCTCAGACAGCTGCATTGCCACTCTGCTGGATCAAGCTGCTCGAAGCAGGGAGAAGTTTTAGGTGGATGAGCAGCAGAGAGGAGCTGTTATGGCCTGACCGCAGTCCCCCATTCCCCATCCCCCGTGCCCCTCAGGGGAGGAGGTAGAGGAGTTAGGGATCAAGGGGTGAAGGTGAGCCTGTGAAAGAGGGTGCCATGGGTCAGGGGAAAGCACTGTTTTCAATTTTTATCTTTGTTTCTCACTACCTGAATCTGTTTTAATGGGCAATAAATTAATTTTTTTTTGTCATACAAATATGACAAGGAACCACATCTACATTTTCCTAGTAAACTATTTTTTTGTTTGTTTCTGAGACTCTGGGGCAGAGAGGGACAGGACAGGAAACAGCAACTATTTTGCTTTGTTTTTTTAAAGATTATTTATAACAGATATGTTATGTATATATCAGACTGTTTCTTGGCCATCTAAGTGAATACAGATGAAAATACATATCCTTTGCACTAGACTGTTCAGAGGTGTTTATCTCCACTTATTATTTGTGATGCAGAATATATCCTCCCTGGCCCCCTCCTCCTGCCCCAGTATGTTCCAGGCAAATCTTTCTCTTGAGCTTCTGGTATTTATCATTCAATATATTCAAGTCTGAAACTCCATATAAGAATTTTGTATTTTTCTTGGACTTAGAGGTCAAACTTTTTCCTATCAAAAATTTATACACCACATTTGGGTATTACTTGTCTCCCTATATCCTGTCATTCCTGTCCTACTGAAACAACTAATACTCAATCTAAATTTTATTCATTCCTCGTAATTATAGCGTTGGGACTTCAAGATTTTATTGGTAGCTCCTCTACCTACCACAGTACTACCAAATTTAACTTCTCAGTACTACCAAATTTAACTTTTACATCTATCTTTTTACTTTATTAAATGCTCCCTATATCTACTCATAATAAGAGAAAATAATTCATCTTTCTACATATAAATCTGTTTGGGACAAGGTTGGAAAATATTTAAGAATACGATTGTTTATGCTGTCAATTCTGCATTAAAGTAGGCAGCAATGCATAGAATTAAATTAAAGGAGACTGGAAAGCTTAAGAAGAACTTCAAATACAAATAGGTAGGTCAGGAATTGGCTGGAAGAGTTACCTGTCTTCAACTGGGTATCAGAAAAGTTTTAATGTCTCAAAAGTAGGAAAAAGTTTGGCTGAGTAAGGAAACACCATTACTGGAAAAAGTGGTCACAGACTAGTTACTTACACTTGCAAAGAATATATTTCAAATAGTGCAGTCCATTTCTCCCCATCTCAGAGGTAAGGCATAAATCAGATGCACCTGAACTAAAGATAAAGAATGCATACTTAGGAAACACGCACACAAGACTCTGAACCTACTCTTGTAATTTTTGTCTATCTTCCATCTTGTCTTGCATTCTTCTTGTGTCTTTTCAGTGAAAAAAAAAACCAAAACAAACTAACAAAAACAAACAAACAAAAAAAGAACACCAAGCCAAAATAAACAAAGCAGAAATCAGTAGCTCTTTAAGGTCTAACTATGGAGACCTACTGCCCTTGAGGTTGTTGTTGGAGCTACTAAGTTAGTTGGGGGAGATTTGCTGAAGGTCCTGTCCTGGTGCTGGCCTGAGAGTGGGGGCAAGTGTGGAATTTCCCTTTGTAAGAAAACAAATATGACAGTCAAGGAGTTCATTTGGTGAGAGAACTTGATGGTGCTACAACTATCCTGGTGTCTGTGTTTCTTGGTCTCATGTCGTTTTAGGTGAGTATTTTGTTGTTTTGCTGTATATTAAGTTACAAAAGTTTTGTTCTGTGTAAATTTGTGTCATGTCTGGCAAAAACTTCACATTTAGAAAAGCAGTACAGCCTGCATAGATGAATTACTAAATTTGATTAGTCAGACTATTCGTGGACCTCATTCCCAGAGACTTCTGAGGTCACAGAAAAGATGTTCACTTACATCCGTAGGCATTACGGGGGCCCAGTAGTTACTTTTTTGAGCCCTTAAAGGGTGTGTCAGATCTTTATGAAGAAATAATCTTCACCAAAGTGTCCCCAAAGTATTCTAGTTTTTACTATTGACAACTGTGATTTCTGTGAAATGCCTGTCATCAGGGAATGACATCCTCAGTATCAACTGGAAGCAGAAAACTTTTTTCACTTGGGAAACATTACAGGTCCAGAGAAAGCCTAGGTAACACAAAAGCCAATAGAAGGTAGTGGTGACATTTGTGTATCACACAAAAGGTGAATAAAATACATCAATGAATACTCCTCTTAAATGAATTTGTGCAGTGTTTCAGCTACAGTGAACCAATAATGCAAAACAGTAGGAAATACAATCGTATGACTTGCTGCGAATATATGCTTTATTATTCCCCGCATGTTACACCCTTGGGCTTATTTTATGTTCAGAAGTTTTCAATAAAGACATTACTTAAATTTCAACTCTTAAACTAGTGTCACTTGCCTTATGTCCAATAAATCTGACTTAGTCGTGGGATGAGCTCTGCATCTCTTGGCAAGGATTACTACTAATACCTCTTCCTTAAAATGATGCTCGAGTGGTTAAAGAATCTAAGATGATTGTTTGAATTATTCTACACATGCAATGCTGCAAGAATTAAAGTTGCTGTTTTTCAAGCATTTGTGTTCTTGAACAGATAATGAGATGGATTCTTGAAGCTGGGGATGACAAAACACAGGGGAGCCAGCAATCATTAACTGCAAGTGAGTGAGTTTATTTTCTCCAACTGAAGAAAATCCAAACAGGTAACTTATCTCTTATGCATCATTAAACTGACCTCTGGTTTGACCTCTGGTTGTGTATGGCACTGGTGGATATTTTTTGAAGTATTCTTGTTATAAGAGAAACTTGTTCTAGCATATATATGGTTGGTCTCTCTCTCTCTTTGCCTCTTATGATTTCCATTTTCTGTCCCTTTGATATGGGAATATTTTCCTGCAATGTAAATTGCAGTGAAGTTTTTTTCCCAGCAAACAGTACACCTGTCCAAGACATGAGAAGCCAGTTTCTCCAGAGGAATGAAACGAGAGAGGACATTTTCATTTTGAAAATCCATTTAAGTTCTCCAAGTTCAAATATTTGAATTTAGGAACTGAGAAGAAAGTTGCACAAAATACATGGAAATACATAGAGTACCATAGCAGTTTTCATATTGTTTCATATGATAGAGATATTATTTGTTCTTTTAAATGTAACATCAGTGTCCCAGTTCACTAACAATTACTTACACTAATAAATTAAGGTAAAAAATGAGATTTTATCTTGTTTTTCCTGTGATATAGGATATAAAAACATACTCACTTTAGATATTGATATTTTGTTGCCATTCTTTTCCATATGCATATGTCTTTGCAGTCCCTCAGAACACAGGATATATGACAAAAACCTTCCCATATTTTTGTTACTTAATTTATTAGGAATCGTTGTCTTCTGTTTTATAAACTCCAGTTTTAGGACACAATGAAAAATCCAAGTCATATTAGTTATTAGTCCTTGGTAGGAATAAGGAGAGAAATAGATTTTGTTTTGTTTTCTTTTTCCTACCTGATAGAAGGATTATGAAGAATGGCATCGGAACCTGAATCACTGAATCACAGCAGGGCTGAGGCAGTCATCTGGTCCAAACCTGCTTGAACAGGGTCACCCACAGCCAGTTGCCCAGAACCGTGTCCAGATGGCTTTTGAATATCTCCAAGGATGGAGAGTCTTCAGCCTCTCTGAGCAACCTGTGCCAGTGCTCAGTCACCCTCACGGTGAAAGTTTTTCCTGATATTCATGCAGAATGTCCTGTGTTGCAGTTTATGCCCATTGCCCCTCGTCCCGTCATTGTGCACCACTGAAAAGAGCCTAGCTCCATCCCCTTTACTTCCTCCTGTCAGATATTTATAAAAGCTAATAAGATCCATCCCCAGTGTTCTCTTCCATAAGCTAAACACTCCCAGCTGTTTAAACCTGTCCTCATAGGAAAGATGCTCGAGAACTGGACCCAGTTCTCTATTTGTGGCCTCACCAGTGTGGCACAGAGAGGAAGGATCGCATCCCTTGACCTGGTGGAAATACGCTTTGTAATGCACCAAAGGATACTGTTGACCTTTTTTGCTGTGAGGGTGCACTGCAGGCTCATGTTCACCTTGGTGTCCACCAGGATCACCAAGTGTTTTTCTGTGCATCTGCTCTCCAGCCAGTCAACATGTAGAGTATATTGGTATATGGGGTTATTCTTTTCCAGCTGCAGAACTTAGCTCTTCCCCTTTCTGAACTTCATGAGGTTCCTGTAAACCCTTTTCTCCAGCTTCAAGGTCCTCCCGGATGGCAGCACAACCTTCTAGTGCATCAGCTACTCCTCCCAGTTTTGTGCCATCTGCAAACTTGCTAAGTGTAAGCTCTGTCCCATCATCTAGCTCATGAATGAAGATGTTGAACAGCATTGGACCCAGTATTGACCCCTGGAGTACACCTCTAGTTGCTGGTGATTTACAAATATGAGGTTCTTGCTGTGTCTTGTGTGACTGTAATGCCATTCCAGGTTTATGCAGCCAGTTTGTATGTGGTAAAACGAACTGCTGGGCACTTCCAAGTTCAAATGGACAAATTTCACCTAGATCTCCTGTGCCAAGATTGCTTGTTCCAAGATGACTCAAGCAGTGTCTCTACTGCTGTATTTGTAGTAACAGGAGCTGTCTGAATTATGCAATACCATCCTTGGACTAACTCTTGAGCTTTAATAAGAAGATGCCTTTTATCGTGAGTTACTTTCCTGTTGGTCGCAACATGTTAAAAGCTGTCCCAACAAAAATTTCACGCGTTGTAGAAAAATTTCACTAAGTGTATGTGTCTCCTGATGACAACATAACATACCAATAATACTTAAAATAGATTTGGATACTTATTTACACATTTTCTAAATGACTTCTCTATTCACCTTTTGTAAGTCATGAGTCTTTCAAGTACTAAGGATCTAGTTTTATCAATTTACTGTGGTAGATTGATTTACTGCCTACAGGAGCAAACTGTTTGGTATGAACCAGGTCCCCTTTTGCCTAGTCTCTTAAAACTTTTGACCATTAAAAAAGTGCTAGCTTTTAACTCTAATTTTGATAGCAGTTACTGATAACTGCTAAGTGCTCATGATGCATGTTTCTCAGTTGATATTTTGACAGCCCTTGGAGAGAAATTCTCAGAGAAAATAATCACATGCATTTAGTATATTCCACGTGAAGTCCAGTTCTTTAGTATTCAAACTTGGTGTTAAGATGTCTATTTCTGTGGATGGCTAAATGTGATAAAATGCGCACACTCACGCAGCTAGAATATATATGCTTCATGCTTAACTAGAGAAAAATAAGAGTAATTTAGCAGTATGATAAGGGAGTATTACTTCATGAAGTATTTAGCAGGATGAGGGAGTAGAGTGCACCCTCAGC
>NW_010132680.1:0-3192 GCF_000699245.1 Pterocles gutturalis
CCCCTCCCCTGCTACCAAACACACCCACCACATAAAGCCACAAGACTGGTGAAAAATGTCTGCTGACATTTATGTCAGCATTTGAAAAATATATCTGTTTACCTCTGAGGTTATTACAGTCATGGCAAGCTAATGATACTCAATTGTGTTCGTAATGCACCTAATGGGAATGGATATTCTGGCAACTAATTGGCATTTACTAATGATGAACAGACAAGACAGTCAGCTATCAGAAGAGGTTTTGTTCCCACTTGGCATCATGTAACTTCTCAAAATGACACGTTTAGCATCTTTGCTGGTTTATCAAGCAAATTTTTTTTTTCTCTTTAATATAACAGCAGAAGAGACTTAGGCTTTTGAAACAGCTACCTACTTTGACTTCCCAGGTGGTTTTGGGGTGAATACATTAAAAATGCAATTTATTAAAACACACGTACATTAATGTAGACCGCTGTGTAAACTGCAAAGCAGCTGTTATCACATAGTATAATTAAGTTCCTATTTAATACATTTAGATCTTCCCCATTTTGCACACCGAGCATTTCTGGAAGTTAATTGGCATAAAAGGCAGGGTAAACTATGCACAAGACATTGAGTGTGAAACAAAGTTAATTTAGATAAAACCTATTGTGTAAAACTGCTGGTTAAAAAAAGGAGAGGAGTCACTAAATCTGCTTTAATGTCATTGACTCTTTACACAGTGTCATAGCTGAGATTTCATGCAGGATTGCATTTGTTTAAGATGTAGTTTGAATGCAAGACTCTCTTTTGTATTCATTATATAAGAAGCTATGGAAACTACTTCACCAAATGCTACCAAGATAAATGAAAAAAAAATAATGAATATTATCTATAGAAATAGTTTTTGCTAAATAGATAGATTGTAGGTGAGCTAGACTTGCCAAATTCTAACAGCTTCCTGAAGTCATTGTTAACTTTGTTATTTTCAGCCTATGTATCTTCATAATAATTATCACAAAGGTAATTCAGTAATGCATTTTAATATGTCTGAGTAATGCCATAATTCCTGTAGAAAAGACACTCCAGACAACCGAGGAGGGGGGAGGGAAGGAAGAGGTATAAGGCTATGATTCAGGCTTGAAACAAATGAAAGAAAGGCCTGGAAACATTCAGAGGTATAAACGAGAGTACAAGGCAATGAATACTCTAAGTAACTTTGCAAGTGAAAGTACAACTCTTCATGTTCTATTAAAGAGCATGAAAAATCACTCCATAACAGCTAACATATTTAAGCCAATTTTCTAATATAAGCATTAAAAGATACAAAATTGGTTGGACAATGAACCAGAGCAAGCAATGAAGGACAACATGTGACTAGATATTTAGCTGAATTTCCTAACCACTAATTTTTCATTTCTTTTCTGTAGTGTAAAAATCAGTTAGTGGTAGCACGGTGTTATGGTTTGGGTCCTCAGCTGAAATCTATACACACACTTCTACTTTTTAACTTACTATATCTTGTCATGTCTTTCACCTGCAGTTTTCATTATCATGCCATTCTCTGTAGCAAAATGCAAAACAGGATTCCCAGTTTTTATTCCTGAAAAGAGGAACATCTCTAAACTACTCGATTTCAAATAAAATGGGTAGTATAATAGACAACATTTTTGATATCGTCCTTCCAAAGGATTTGAAGATCTGCCTATTAGGAGTGACAATGGATAAGGAGATTAGTGCAGTTAGTCTGAAATGCCTCGTGTATATGTTAGTCATGGATAAAAATGTATTTTAAAGTACTGAACTACAGAAGCTAAATGCACGTATAACTCTGTAGCCCACTACTATGATGTATCTTCTACATACGAACATATTACTACATGTATATAGTGGACTTCATAAGGCAGAGAAATATTTGAAGATGAATCAGTGACAGTAGTAAGACTGCATGCACTACAGAGAAATGAAACACATTAATATTGTATGCTGCTTTGTAGTTATTATTGTACTGAAATTTATGGGGCCAGATTAGCTGGTATGATTTTTTTGCTGCCTTTTTTCCACCTGGATAATTGATCATAAGTGGAGTGCAGTATTTTTGTAAAATCAGGTTAAAATGGTTTATGCTGACTGAGATGGTCTTGCTCAGGCTTGCCTATCTGTTATATATCCTTCTATACGAAACTTGTTCCATGTCGTTTTCCTCAGTTAGACGGAGCTCATCGTGAATCATAACCTAATAAGTATGCAGATCCTGTGAGATGCTTTGGACAATGGGACTGGAAACCACATTCATGAAAAAGGAGTATCAAGATTTCTCTAAAGTGTCCCAATAAATCTGCTATTGTTTGTGCATACAATACCTCCAACTCGCAAACTACTGCTTGCAGATTTGCAGTTGGTAATCAGGCAGAAGTTATTTTGATTGCTTCAGGCACTAGGGTCAGTTTATATGTCCATATTCAAGAGCTTTTTCAGTAGGTCACAAAACTCTGAAGGAATTCAGGCCATAGCTGGTAGAAATTAAATTCCTCTCATCCATCACGGAAAGATTGTTTATCAAGATGCTGCAGATGAATTACTGTAGTCCTTATCACTTAATGTAGCCTGGCTTGGTACCTTTACTGGAATTAGTTCTCAGAATTAATCAGCTTAAGAAATGTTAGGGAAGCTACTAATTTGCCCATCTAATAAAAGAAGAAGGAAAAGAGCTGCTCTCTACAAGTACAATCCTGTGATTTCCGTCTCTACTGCATAAGTCAGATGTCACCAGTTAAAATACCACGTGAAACGTATGTGCACCCTGACTGCTGGGCTGCTTTTGGGTTGGTGTAGGCAGCATGCTGCACCAACATCCTTCTTAAATGGGAGTAGAAGTGTACAGGGTTTGGACTCTACCACATAGCATCTTTGTTTGAAACACTAATATTCTTTTTTGGTAGATAATCAGTCTATCCAGAAAAGCATTAACTTCAAACGTTAGGCTAACTTCAAACGTTAGGCTTTCATTAAACTTTAAGACAAACTACGAAGTACCAACCTCTGGTTTCCAGTGTTTGTAAACTTCCCTTTTTTAGCTCACAGATAAAGCTAGGCAGTCAGTTTACTTCCTTACTGCTGGAATGAAACCATAGGAGATGTGCTAGTCTTATTTTTCATTGGTTTGCTACTCCTACTGTTCAGAACAACTCCTGTGTGCAATGTCTTCGTGTGGTGGGTTAGCCCTTGGCTCGG
>NW_010132681.1:0-649 GCF_000699245.1 Pterocles gutturalis
AACCCCTCCCGTGTCTGTCACGTTTCGCTTCTGATGGAGGAGAGCTGCTGCGGGTCTGCTGTGCCCAGCGCCGTCTTTGCCAGGATGTAGAGGGATTGCACCCTGGCACCGGTTTTCTCCTTAATGGATGCACACTTACCCAGTTTCAGCATTTCAGAGTCAGGAATAATCCCTTGCTGGCAGAGGAGGTACACAACACCAGCATGCTGCTGTACTCTGGGGCTGCGGCTACACCAGGTGAGAGGATAAATGTTGTAACCATCAGTTGCTACTTACATCTGTGATTGCAGAGGGATGCAGGCAGTGGGCATCCCTCTCTGCTTCTCTCTAGCCATTTGCCCAGAGGAGCCTTCCTTTACCCTGTTCAGAGCTGTGTTTTGTTTCCAGAATGTCTTTAAAACTTTGTTATGTGTTCATAGTATCCTACTGCCTAAGGAATTGCAGCTATTAACTTCCTCAGGGCAGGCACCAGATGACCCCTTGCATTTCTGTCATACCTGGCACAATGGGGACCAGACGTCAACTGTGAACACTCACAGCTTGTAGCTGAGGAAGTGCCTCAGCTGTCTACTAGATAGTAGATATCTGAGGATCTCGGCAGTTAGAGATGCAACTGAAAAGGTTGTTCCTCTGTGCTTCATAAATGTTT
>NW_010132681.1:663-5149 GCF_000699245.1 Pterocles gutturalis
CTGAGTTTATCAGGCTCAAATCAAGTATAATTATTAAATAATCAACAGCATTTTACTCTCCATTCTTGGTAGCCTGAGCTCCAGCTACTGTCAACAACCATCAAGATCAGAGGAGGCCAGAAAAGAACAGAGATGAAACAGTCAAGAATATGAAAGATAAATCCATGTTGATTATAAATGTCTGTTCAAATGGCTCATTTAGGATCTGAATGCAAAGATGTTTTGTTCTATAAACAGCCATCAGCACCCCACTGCTAGGAAAATGTGATTGCTATAAAATATCTGATAGCTTTCAGATTTTTATTTGCTATGGAGTTTGTTATTATTACTGTAAAACCCAGGCCCTGGGTCAGGATGTGTTATGGGAAAGAGACTCATCGCTACGTCAGCCATGCTCAGCCCTCAGACTGAAATGGTATTTGGGCCAGAATTCCGACTTACCTTTCATATAGAAACTTTTTCTTTAAGTGTTTTCACTGAAATCAGTGAAGCCACTACAGCTATAAAAGAGCATTCAAAATGAATAAAAGTGCTAGAAACTAGAACTTACAGAGCACCTGCGAAAGCACATAGAAATTAGTAACAAGTATGATGCGAACATAAAAGTCTCCGTGGGCATTGCAGTTCCATGAACTGATCAACAGCAATGCCACTCTTCAGTGTTAAGCAATATTCTGCAGGTATGTATGTATGTAGAAATGGGGGGAAATATTTTTTAACATAAAAATATACTTTATTTATAGCATGTAGATGTATTTGTACCAAGGTTTAACAAACAGAATTCCACTTTCAACTACATATATAACTAAACTATGTGGCTCAGTCATCATATAGTCTGTCACAGTGTGATGTGCAAGGATGTTTATTTACCTACTGCTAGAGTAATCCTTTTTATCTGGTGCGTTAACCCACACACACACACACACGATACTTTATTTAATACTTCATCTGCATAGGTCAATGTGTCAAGTAGCAGCCAAAGAATTTTAAAACCACTTTCCTATTAAAATTACTGTAAATGTGATAAATTATTGTTACATTTGTCCATCTCTATAAACAACATGCTGAAGACTTGTCAGGAGATTACAACTCAACAGCTATTTTCTGGCATAATCCTACATTTAAGAATTTTTAAGTAGCTTTGTACTTTATTGGAGTCTCTCCTGAAGCAGTGAATAAAGTCGGAGTCACTCATCATGCTTGCTTCATTACTAATCGATAAAGCAGTGGCTTCAGAGGATGCCATTCCATTTAGTGAATTGCTGATGATCCCCATTGACTGCATCTGTATTGAAAACAGGAAAAGAAGTACGATTCATAACTGCACATATCTTTAAAATACTAGTCTAGAAGTCAAGTGAGGCATCACTATGTTGGTCTGTTCAACTCCACACCTTTCACATATTTATTGAGGATATGTGTAACACTCCTTACATGGAACAACACTGTCTTTTTATCTTAATGGTATCTACACAACCTTTACACTAGCTTGAAATGATCTGATATACTAGTAATGCAAGAATACTGATTTTAACTAGAGGAACCCCTGTTTGGTAATCATTGTTTCCTCTTGAAGTAATATAGCAAATCAGTCTTGAGTTTTTATTTAGCCATTTATTTTAATGACTTTTGTCAAGGGAAGCTTCTAATGTGAGCACTCGCAGTGCTGTTTAACTCTGATCACCTTTCAGATCTTCACAACAGAACCAAGCTTAGAATTAGTGTCTTACAGAAAAACACAGCTGCAAAATATTGGAATGCATTTGCATTGCTTGCTTCATTTTTTAAATTATATTTCTACTGTGTGGTATGTCCATAGTACAGAGAGGTCAAAACTTCAAAGCTTTCCTTCTTAGTAATTACTTCAAAGGTTTTTTAGAAAAATAAAATCAGGTAAATATACCAGAAGTGGGTAGCTAGTTTAGAGTTTGGTGGCTTGCTTCAGTCACAGAACAAAGCAAACAAAGGTCAGGTTTTGAGGTTGAATACCTCTCAATGTTAAGGCCACACTTGGAAGATGGACTTCTTCCATTTATAACTCCCAGAGTCACCCTAATCAGGGCTGCATTTTAGAGCAAGGTACAATTGCTCCTATTCTGGTGATGAGCTGCTTATCATTTAAAAACTTGTATTCCCCACCTGTGTTCATAAAGCTGAAAGGTGATCTACTAGTGTGATTATTCACTCATTATTCACTGTATTATTCACTTTTTAGTGAAACAGACACGTTGCTAGTGTGGCCATTTCAGAGAACGGACACAGAGCTCTCCTTTGTTTAGCCAAAACTCCAAATGAGTTTAGATATGAATGCACAAGAAATACAAAGGTCAGGACTTGTAGTTAGTAATGAGAAGACGGAAATGGAAATAACAAAAAATTACATGCAATAGTTTATATATGATCTGCCAGAATTTGGAATGGAATTTTGAAATAGTTTTGTGACTGGCATCTGACTTAAACAATGCTTAAGTTTTGAAGAACTTATCCCAGCATAAAATTGTTGCCTGAGGAAGGAGCTCTGTACAGCAGACAATAATGATACTTGAATTAGTTAGAATGCAAGTCCAATTTAAACTGAAAACAATAATTAAGTACTTGTCACAGTCTTCCCACATCTCTTCCACTGCCCTGGAAAAGTCAGGTCATTACTGGCTCATATATGAAGCTGTAAATATCTCTAGTCTTTGTATTTATGTCTTTCTTTCATGTATTTTTATCTATAAAATATTACTCATAGGAACATATATAATGCCACCTACATATCTGTCAATCCATAAACTAAGTCACACCCTTTGGCTCAAAAATTGTTGGATCTGTAACAAAGTCTAGCGTTGCTGGATCAGAGCCTCTGTTGGCATTAAGGTTACAGCCCAAGCAAGAGCAGACATTGCCCCCTCTCCCCCACCCCGAAGTCACTCCCACCACAACTAGTATAAATAAAAGCTACATTGAAAATCTTGCCTTTTCTGTTACTTTCTCAACTCCAGTCTTCAGCTCGTGTACCATACTGCTGATTTGCTTGGCTTTGCTGAGGCTGTCATCAGGTAGCTCTTGATGGTGCTCAATATGCTGGTTAAAGTGGGAAAGCGGTTCTTTCCAGGCTTGCAAAAGTTTCAGTATCAAGTAAGTTAGTTCTTCTCTCTTATAAATTAACACAGTAAAGAATTTCTCTGTTAATTTGCAACAGGTATGAACACTGTTAGTCTCACTGTGAAATTTCAGCATGATTAAGATTTATGTGTGCAATTCATTAGCTTTCAAATCTTCAGAACTTAAGGTCCACTCTGTCTCTGGTTATTTGCTTAGATATAAGCAACACCAAAAAAGTTGTATTTGTCTTGTTTTCAGCTTTCTTAGACTCCTAAGCTCTGTAATACCTAAAATTGGGGAGTACAGCATTAGCAAAATGGTGGCATTACTGTCAAACTTACTGGTACTGAAAACGTTTTCAGGAACTCCTAGATGTCTCAAGAGCCCAAGGAGCCTCACCTAAACATCTATTTGCTAGTATGGAAGTGCAGGTGTTTCCTCACCCCTGCTGTGGTTGTATCTGTGTCGGTTACAGGTTCGCTGCAGACACACTTCTAAGAAGGCGCTGGTGGTCAAGGACAGTTCCTTCTCTGACAGAAACTCAGTGGCCCTAAGACCTCTCTTGCAATGTAAGTTCAGAAATAAGGTTGACTGGTTAGAGCTTCCTAAAGCAGGTAGGGCCTCATTTCCCATTGCCCTTCCAGGGGAGCTTCTAAATGTCTTGGGAGAAGCTCCTCACCCCATCACAACCGAAGAGCAAAACAATAACTTTCACCAAAAGTTGCTACTGCTGCTGTATTGTCGACTTCACAATCTGCTTTTCCTCCATCTAAAGAAACTCTTGCTGCTGTTCTCTAAACTAATAACAGTTTTTTTCTCTGCCATTACATCTGTCTAAACCAATTTGCTGTTTTTTTCCCCTTACCTAACTACCGATTCAGAGATGACTGTTATTTCTTTCTCCTGATTGCTTTTTGTACTTTGCAGTGACACTGATTAATTTGACTTATCTGTCACATGCACAGTTTTCCAAGTTTCTGTTCCACAGAGCCTGTCACAACAAAATCAAAGAGATGTGTGTCTGTCAGTCATTTGGACAAAGTACTACTGCAACACCCTTATTATAACTAATAAATATAATCGGAGCATATGTAACCATACACAGATTTTAAAATACAACAAAGTAATGATTCATGTGCAATACCTCTGTGATGTGCACCTCTTTGGGGTCAAAACTTATGAGCTTCTTCAATCGAAACTGTTGATGAAGCACCGGAGGGAGAAAAACCTCTCTGCCTACCTCCAGCCCGACTGGGGTAGTGGTCCACTGCAGCGTGATGGCTGAGACATTTAGGGGCTCTGATGGGATGGGTGGTATTTTCCTCTTTCTTCAGGCGGCGGAGAGGAGGCGGTGCAACCCGCAGAGCCCCCTCCTAGCCCCGCAACCCCGCAGGGG
>NW_010132682.1:0-3552 GCF_000699245.1 Pterocles gutturalis
TTCTGTGATTCTGTGATTCTGTGATAGAGGGTAATGATCTGACACCCTCAGACTTACAAAGTCCCAGTTATTGAAATAGAACTCCAGGCAGTTGCTGCCTGCTGATCAGCTCCAGCTAGTATAGATCTTACATGGGAGTTGGGGGTTATGACTGCTCTTCTGCTTTAAGATCCAACTTACTGAACATGGGATGAGTATTTAGCATATATTCTAATTTTTGTATTGATCAGTGTACTACGTAGGACCCTGGAGATGTTCCTCCAAGTGAGTGCCCTTTTGTGAAGGAGCTCTCCAAGGTGCCTGGACCTTGGACTGTGGCTCTGCACTTTCTCTTAGTAGGTGGTGGCTTCCCCTATCCTCTAAAATCCCTGAGTTCCTTTCTCCAGCCAGAATGAATCAAATGTGACATTTGCTTTTGTGATCGAGTAAGAGAGATCCATAAGCATAAAACCTGAGCTGTGGAGCTGTGCCAATTCAAAGGCGGGCAAGGTGAGAGGGAAATGGCAAATGCCTCATTGATTTCAAAACTGCTACACGATCCTGCCTGGGAGCATGTGAAGCTGCTAAAAAAACAAAAAAATAGAAGTAATGCTTTAAAAGGACACAGCGCTGACGAGAAGTTGGCAGGTTGTTTTGTGCTGGCTGTTTATTCTCATACAAAGCAATCCAAATGTAGACCAGTTACCCAATGGAAATTCCTTGGCATTGTATCTGCTACTCTAAGCCTCATGCAGATCATTCCTCACCAGCTGGAGCTCTGCAAAACACCTTGGTTAGTCACCAGTGTCCACCCACATCCAGATGCCACCAGTCCTCAAAGAGCTCGAGCAGCAGGGGTTGACCAGCATACCTTTCAAGTCAACATCTAGGGCCTCTGACTTGCCCTCTTGCTCTTTTTCTCCATCTGTCTTTAAGAAGGTGGAAGGAACACTGGTTTGGTAGTAGGTTCATACTTAATTCCATGGTGTTTGATTCCCTTCTCTGGCCCTGTTGTGTCCCATGAAAACAGGACATGTCATTAAAGCCATATCCCCATGACGGATGGTGATTAAACAGTACTTTGCATCCATCAAAAGCTGGAGGCTGTGCACTTGCAGTGACAGGTTTGAGCAGATCTCCTCTGTCTCTCAACATGGCCCATTAGCCAGTGCTCAGAACTGTGTGAACCACGGACATGTAATGGTTTTTCATCAGTGAGGAATGTGGGCAGAAGCAGCTGACAATTATAGACACACCGAACTTATTTCCTTACCAGTTGGAGGGATGAGGGAAATTCTTTAACAGCATAAAGTTACAAAGGAGGCTGAAATGTTCTTCTGTAACAGTATATTTATAATAGTATAACTATAAATCCTCTATAATAGCATGTCCTGGGCTGCAGCAAAAGGAGTGTGACCAGAGGATGAGGGGGGAATTCTCCCCCTCTACTCCACTCTCATGAGACCCCCCCATGAAGTGCTGCATCCAGCTCTGGGGTCCTCAGCACAGGAAGGACACGAACCTGTTGGAGTGGGGCCAGAAGAGGCCATGAAGATGGTCAGAGGGCTGGAGTGCCTCCTGTACAAGGACAGGCTGAGAGAGTTGGGGTTGTTCAGCCTGGAGAAGAGAAGGCTCCAGGGAGACCTTCGAGCACCTTCCACTGCTGAAAGGGGGGCTACAGGAGAGATGTGAAGGCACTCTTGATCAGGGAGTGTAGTGATAGGATAAGGGGTAATGGTTTTAAACTGAAAGAGGGAAGATTTAGATTAGATATAAAGAAGAAATCTTTTATTGTGAGGGTGGTGAGGCAGTGGCCCAGGTTGCCCAGAGAAGCTGTGGATGCCCCCATTCTTGGAGTGGAGGTGTTCAAGGCCAGGCTGGATGAGGCTTTGAGCAACCTGGTCTAGCGGAAGGTATCCCTGCCCATGTCAGGGGGTTGGAACTCGATGATCTTTAAGATCCCTTCCAACCCGAAACTTCCTATGATTCTGTGATTCTATGTTTCTATGATAAGTATATGAAACTAATCAGGTGAGGGATGATCTCTCCCAAAGCCAACAGCTGACTTTCCTCAGAGCATCTCTGGGGAGCTGCTTCCTCCTGCACTGAGATTCAGATGAGACGGAAGCCACATTGCTTCACACTTACATGAGCTCCTGCATATGTCAGTGTTGATTCGTCCAAAGACTGTTGGACAAATTCCAGCACTTTATGCAGGAAAAAAAAAAAAAAAAAAAAGGCCTTCTCTGCGGTGACAGAGGTAGGGAGGAAATGCCAGAAATTATTGTGTCTTCTTTTTTTCTGACTCTAATGTTTCTTTTTTGTTTTTCCCCCCTTTATTCTGTTGTTTTGTGGTGTTATACTGATTAAGCCCATGCTACTGAATTCATACAACCAACACATAACTGTTCAGGCTGTTCTTTGCTAAGCAGATGGACTGCAGAGGAGAGCCCTGGCTGTCCAAGGAAGTGCTTCTCACATCTGAAGGACAGGTTCGATGTAAGACATCTTGCTAGTCTTCTATTGCTCCCAGTGACACAGAATCATAGAGTCATAGAATCAGAATCATAGAATGGTTAGGGTTGGAAAGGACCTTAAAGATCATCTAGTTCCAACCCCCCTGCCATGGGCAGGGACACCTCCCACTAGCCCAGGTTGTTCAAAGCCTCATCCAACTTGGCATTGAACACCTCCAGGGATGGGGCATCCACAACTTCCCTGGGCAATGTTCCAGTGCCTCACCACCCTCACAGTGAAAAATTTCTTCCTAATATCTAATGTAAATCTGTGCTCTTTCAGCTCAAAAGCGTTGCCCCTCTTCCTTGTTAAACTTCATGATGTTTGTATTGGCCCACCCCACATGCAAGGGAATAAGACACCCAGGATGAAGTCTTCTTCAAATCTGAACAAGACAAGAAAGCAAACATGCAGCCGCTGCAGCAAATAAACTCAAAGCAATCTTTTCTAATTATTTTTTTTCTAACGTATCTGTGACTTCATAACTTTTATGCTGAAAATTCTTTGGCATTATGTCATATATTGATAGCATTTCACACAGCACTGCAGTGTTAGTGTGTTGCTGGTAGTGGAAATGTTATCCTCATATCTCAGAGCAGCAACTCTCAGTGGCAACTGCTTCATTTCCCTTTGGGTTCAGTTGACTGAGACAATTTATCATCTCTTGGGCTCCAAAAAAAAAGGTCCTGCAACCTTCCACATCCCCCTGCTTCCTCCCACTGCTCTTACAGGCTCCTTTGAACCAGCAATGGCGCTCTCTGGTTCCCTTGGTGATTGGATTTAGCTCATTCAACTGACAGAAAAAAAAAAAAAAAAAGGTTATTAAAACAACTACACGCTTTTCTGCAAAATGAGTGAGTTGCATCATTTCACTTTGTCTAGGTACAATCAGAGCAATGTTATTGTGATTGGATACATGTTTACCTAGTTAAGCTAGGACTTGGAAAGTGGCCACATGCACTCAGTCTGTTGGAAAGGGAAATACAAATAGGCAATTTAAACCATACTGAAGGGTTTGCTTTGGTTTCCCCCCCCCCCCCCTTTAAAGACAACCCG
>NW_010132682.1:3583-10478 GCF_000699245.1 Pterocles gutturalis
GTTCACCAAGCTAGCTGCTGTGTCTCAGGTGAAAAGTGGTAACCATCTCAGAAGTGACCACTTTTAGATAGTTCTCAGAGTCACGAGCTCCTTGTTGGACATAGCTTTTCACCTCTGCAGATGAAATCCTGGCTTTCACCATTAATTTTAAAAACCAGTATCAAGTTATTGAGATCCCTACTTCTCCCAGACAAAGAGGGGAGTCCAGCAAACTCATTGCTGCGTAAAAGGAGCAGTAAAACCATTTTGTCTTGAAAGGCAAGGAAACTGGACCAGATGAATTACCCCATCTTTGCTTCCTTAATAAATACAATGCAACAGCACTTTGTGCAGTCTCTGGTTTGCAGTTCCCATTAGCTAGCATTACTAAATGACTCTTTCTGCTGAAGGTATGGAAAAAGAATGAGTCCAGAGCTGATGTTAGGACAGTGTTGAACTTCAAGGTTTGAGTTAAAAAAAAAAAAAAAAAAAAAAAAAAAGTCTTCCTTTGAGCCATATACATTAGTTTGTGTCAGGAGAGACTGCTGGCTGCTTGCAAGACCCCAAGTCCAACTGTGAATGCAAACCTGTGAAGACTGTGTTTATGTCATGGTCAGGCTACACCAGGAATACTGTTGTTGTCCGTGCCTTCTTATCTGATGACACATCCCCACACACTCTACCCACCTAGTTTCAAAGAGAGAGGCCAGATCAATCTGTTGATTCTCCCCCTTGCAGACGTCTTCACTCAGACACCAGCCCTTTGCCAGGAATCACCTATGCCCCAAACCTTGTCTCAAATTTGAGATTTATTTCCAACAGCTTTCTCAGAATCATATGCTCTGGTGCAATCAGTAATGAGATATTTCTCCCAAAACTGCTGCTGAACAGAAAGGACTGAGTGTACCGGTGTCATTTGACTCCCACTGTGGAATCGTGCTAGTTTTGCACATCAAAATATCAGGCAAGTATCGGTAAACTGCAGAGGATGGTGTAGAACAACTAGAAATATTTAAAAAGTCAGGACGGAGACAAGATTAAAAGGAAACGATATGCACAATTTGCCTAATCTATGACTAAGGGGACTAGAACTGTCTGCAAGCATTTGTAGAATGTAAAAACAACAAAGAATGAGAAAGATTGGTTTAGAGTGGAACAAAGAGTATTATTAGGATCAGTGGGAAGTGAAAGAAAGTGTAGCCTGAATTACTTAAGAGTTTAATGAATTCCACTGTAGACATTCACATTATATAATTGACTTTTTAAACACTGTCTTTTTGTGGAGAAGTCTGGCCTTTTCCAGAATTATCTTTTTTTTTTTTTTTTTTTTTAAATAGAAACGGTAAAAAAAAAATCAGTTCTGGCTTTCAGTGCCTGACTGGGAAAGCAATGCCATCTGTAGTCTTATTTTTAATAAAAAGGATTATATGGTAAGAAGAGTTGTGGCTGGAACCCACTCTGATGCCTGGGTTCCTGAAAAGGCAGAAGGGCTCCAAGAGCTCCTCTGGACTCACTGAGTCCATTTTAGAGACACCTCAGAAACAGGACTGTGAGAGACAAATGCTGGAGAGTTAATGGCAAAGAAGGAAATTGGTTGAGCTCCCCAGAGCAACATTCACTGTGGGAGAAAACCATCCTCCCAAAAACGTTATTCAGAACCTTAGTGACTTTAAATATATATATGTGTGTCAATATATATATATATATATGCAGCTGCATGTATATATATTTATATATACACATACACACACATGCATATAGGGAACTGGCACTTTTCACAGGGAGTTTTATATGAAATTAATGTCATACTTACCACATCTGTGTTTCAGGAGGCTGGATGGGGTAGGGGGATATTTCTTTTCTGGGGGTATGAGGTGTGGAGTTCCCTCCACAAGCTCATGCAAAGTGTTCCAGAGGGATTTCTGAAACTCTTGAGGAAAAATAGCTGCATAGGTAGGTAGATAGACAGACAGACAGAAAGACAGACACATGGATTATGCTTGTTCCAACACCTTTTAAATGGACACCACCTTGAAATGCTTCACAGAAAAAAAAAATGTTCCTTTTCTGATTATCTTTAACATTTGGCTTCACAGGAATATTGTGTTTTTATTGAAGTCAGAATAATCTCAGCAGCTGATACCTTCAGCATGGCCAGGACTTTGACTGAAGTCAAAACACACTGAAAGAGGTATCCCCTCTTGACCAAAAGACTTCAGGACAGCCTTGTGTCCAAGTGAAGTTCTATTAATGGTCTGTTTTTCACACTTAAAATAATGTAGTTAGCATATGGTATGAACATATTCATCTTAAAACATAAGGCATTGAGATAATACCTGGGACCATCTTTCCCAGGTAGTCAGATCCCCATAGTGGCCAACAAACCTGCTCCTGCTCCACAGAAGATATGAAAACCTCCTTAAACCACAGAGAAATTAATACTACTCTTCCAGTATAATGGTCATCCAGCAGGTAACTACTACCACTTGCAAGGTGAACATGAGTCTTAAATGGGACTCCCTCCAGCTCTTCAGTTCTGTTCCAACTGACTCTACAGTAAATCCCAGGAGAGCAGATGTGTCTGTTTCTTTATCCTCTGCTCAGAGACAGGTTTTTCAAAGCTCTTCCCTGTGAGCCCAGTACAACTTTATGAAAAAATAATCTCTGCCATAGCATGCTTGCTGCCATTTTCCCAATGGTCTCCCCCAGACATGTGATAAAACTTAGATTTAAGTCAGATTGGATTTATACCAGCCTTTGCATCAGCCTGTGGTAGGAGCCACCCCACCATTTGCCCAGAGAAGTTGTGGATGCCCCATCCCTGGAGGTGTTCAAGGCCAGGCTGGATGAGGCTTTGAGCAACCTGGGCTAGTGGAAGGTGTCCCTGCCCATGTCGGGGAGGTTGGAACTCGATGACCTTGAAGGTACCTTCCAACCCAAACCATTCTATGATTCCACCTCCACAAAAACATACGCATGTCGCATCATAACAAAAGGCAGCTGTTTTCCTCCCGTTGTGTGTGTATATCCAGCCACAGGACAGGCTATACATGTGCAACCCCATCATACGGTCTCTTATGCATGTGTAATCTCATTGTATGTTCAGAAGTGTCCCTTTTTTTAATGGAAAATGCCTGTTTTTCAATTGGATGGCAATAATTCCGCTTGTGAGCAGGAAGGATTTGGCAAGGAAGAAGACACAGCATATTTGAGGTGTTTACGGTGAAGGCGTTGCTGTTTGAACCAGTTGTCCAGCCATTTAAAGGAAATTCATATGGTCTGCTGGAGCCTCTCTGCCTTATGGGACCTTTTTCCCTTAGCTCTCCTTAGCGGTATCCAGACAAATCAGCTCCCACACATACTGACTAATTACCATTCCTTGCCCAGTTACCACACACCAATCCTCCAAGCAAAAGCAAAACATCTGCACCCACTGAAATGATGGCCCTGAGCTGAATCCAGAATGTGCCTCCTGTTTCCAGTTCTTCTTGTAGTAATCTGCGCTACTCAGAGCTGTGCTTTCCTGTTCAAGCACATAATCAAACACGAGCTGATAATAAACACACCCGACTGTGTTTCAGTGAATGCAGCACCCTGAAACACAGTGTGGATCAGAGGAGCTGACACAAGAAAGCCAAAGTGAATTCACTCCCAAGGTTTATTATATACCCTGCTTAATTGCTTATAATTCACATGAGGAAAATAATCATTTCTCCTTTCTTTCTTAATTGCACTGCAGTATTAAGAATTCAACTGCATTTTCCCCCCCTTTCAATCATTGGACCCAACTGTTATTATGACAGGGCTTTTTTTTCAGTATTATTCTGCTATAGAGCTGCATGGTGGATGGTTCATATTGCTAATTAGCATCTATTAAAGCTGGTATCCCATTCAAGCCTTGATGAATAGAGATAAAAAAGAATAAGACATCAGAATAAATCAGAGCATAGGAAACTGAGTTCTCTTTTAGTGCCAGTTGGGAAATATTTCAAAGTTGAACTTGAATATGCCTGTATGTGTTCATACATGTAGTTAACATGTCTCTCAATCATGTCATCCAAGGTCTGGGTACTATAGAACATACAAGTCATCCTACTGGGTTCACCTAGGTAGAGTATCCTGTCTCCAGGATCCGGTGTGCAACTGAAGATTTCCAGGGAGAAACATAAGCACTGGGAAAAAAAACACGAGTAACATACGACCAACGTTCACCAATCTTAAATTCAGGTATTTTCCAAGACAGAGGTGTTCACAGTCCTTTACAGAAGTCGTGTAAGTATAATTAATGGGCAATGATATCCTGGGAAAGAAGAAAATTTACAACCTGTGTAAATGGGAGAAGGCAATCTGCAAACGGGAGAAGCACAGACCCCTTTGTCTCCTCATGGAGATGGAGAACTGAGTCTTGGAAAGACTAGAGGCCAGTGCTTCAGAAGTGATTATTATGACATATGAAAGGGGCCTGCAAGTGGTGCCAGTGCTGAAGGGAAAGTGGTTTCCAGGGCCAACCCATCAGCTGGACTCTGAGAAGACCCACATGACTGAGCTTTGTGAGAGGAAGAACACTTGATTTAATAAACCCAGAAGGTCAATAGTGCAGTGGCTCTCTTAGGTATCACAGTGTGTTCTCAAATCAGTGCTTAAATACCCTAAATTCTTTGCTAAGATGTAGGTGCTGTTGACAATATATGCCTGGTGCCCTGGAGGCCATGGAGATAGAGATAATAGATTCAGCAAGCCCGAGTAAACCCAAAGCTCTAGGTTTGGCTGGAAGGCTTTAACCTCTGCACTCCAGCACCCTTTGCTGACATTCTGATGGCTCAGAGCACTGCCTTTAGGAGTTACGTGCTGGAAAATGTTGCAATATGGTGGGAGGTGAGAGGTCAAGGTGATAAAGCTAAAAGCTAAATTATGGTGGTGATCCTTTTGGCCAGGAAATAATGTGGGACAATAGCAAAGCATAATTAACTTCCGATACAGGAATTTTTCATCACAAAAAAAAAAAAAAAGTGAATCATAAGGTTCTCTTTAACCAGATGTTTAAAAAGAAAACCAAGTGAAATGTCCTGTCCCTTTTATTTGCCAACCTTTCATCTGAGACCCCCATATCTAGAGCAGTGCAGAGTGTATCAATGTAAGGGGTATTTTTCTTGTTATATATGAGATGACATAAAACACAGCAGGTCTTTTATATAAACATTCACACAGAACAAACCACTTTTCTTATTCCATCCCATGGTGGAAAATCAATTCCAGCCCTTATCCTGTGTCCTTCTTCTTTTCTTTAAGTCTGTGACCTCTTGGTGGGATATGTCAAAAATGAATTTACCTCCCAGCTCCATGCAGTGAGGTTTCCTGCCTTTATTTCAACAAAACATTTCCATGTTCTCATAAGCAGGATGACTCTGTATGTGGTGTAATCTGGCATAACTGTGAAAAAAAAAAAAAGGCAAGCTAGGTTATTAAACCTGAGCTCTGATGCTGGAGTGGTGTTCCCCTGTGTTCCATGTAGGTCTGTCTGCAGAAGAAATCGGTAAAAAAGCTGGTGAATGCAGTGAAAGTAATAGACTGGAAAGGGAATTATAGAGACACTGGTTAATCATGCTGGGATGGGGCAAGGAAAATCAAAGCCCACCTGGAGTTAAAACTGGTGAGGCACACGAAGAACAAAAAGAAAATTTTCTACAGGCTTACCAATAGCAAAAGGAAGACTAGGGAAAAGGTGGGCCTGCTGCTGAACAGAGCAGGGACTTTGGTGACAAAAGGCACTGAAAAGGCCAAAGTACTCAAGGGCTTCTTCACTTAAGTCTTTACCAATAAGACCACTCTTCAGGAATCCTGTCTCCTCTCCTGAAACCAGAGCAAGGAAGACTTACCATCAGTGGAGGAGGATCAGGTTAGGGAAGACTTGGACACACAAGCCATACACGAATGCATGGGGCATGACGGGATCCACGCATGAGTACTGATGTAATTGCAAGGTCACTCTCACTTACCTTTGACAGGTCATGGCAATCAGGTTCCTAGGAGAAGAAAAAAGCCAGTATCACTCTTCAAGAAGGACAAGAAGGGTCACTCAGGCCATTGAGTCCCACCTCGGTCCTTGAGAAGATGACAGAGCAGCTAATCCTGGAAACTGTTCTGAAGCACATGAAGGACAACTGCTGTTCGGTTCACCTCTATCCATGTATCTCATCCATACTTCATCAGTTTGTCTATGTTATGGGAGACAGTGTCAAGAGCCTTGTTAAAGCCAGGATAAACAACATCTGCTTCTCTCCCCTCATCTACCCAGCCAGTCTGTAAAAGGTTGTCAGGTTGGTAAGTTATTACTTCCTCCACATAAATCCATACTGACTAGTCCTGATCATCCTTGTCCTCCATGCTTTTGGACATTGTTTAGATTTGCTCCATCACCTTCCCAGTTATTATTGCTCTCTATCTGACACATGTGAGAGAATATCTGGAGCTCCATGTCCAGTTTTGGACTCCCCACTACCAAGAAGACCGTGAAAGTATTTGAGCAAGTTCACTGGAGGCCACTGAGATGGCTGGAGGGTCAGAGCAAATTATCTGGGAACAGACTCTGAGAGAGCAGGCTGTATTCATCCTGGAAAATAAGAAGTTAAGGGGAGATCTTCTCATTGTCTACAACTACCTTCCAGGTGTCTACAGAGAAGATGGAGTCAAACTCTTTCTGCAGGTGCACATCAAAAGGTTGAGAGGCAACATACATGTTACATCAAAGAACATTCTAGCTGTGTATAAGGAAAAACATTGTATAGATCAAAAACTGGAAGAGATTACCCAGAGAGATTGTGGAAGCTCCTTCCCTGGAGATATTCAGAACTTGGGCAACTTTGAGCTACCTGATTCACTGTCAAAGTAGCTTTGGGGATGGGGTTTGGACCCAGTA
>NW_010132683.1:0-32590 GCF_000699245.1 Pterocles gutturalis
ATATAAATATTAAATAAATCTTCATTTTAACTACGTGTGTTTATTGCTTTGGGAGTTAAATATTGCAATTCCTTAGCAAAGAGAATAGACTGTGGCAATTGCTATTTTGATCTGAATGCATATAAAGGGAACTAGTGTGATCTGGAAATGGGTTTGATAGTTGTGCTGTGTAGTCTAGAGTTTCTTTGGCCTTGAGATTTTTTTAAGATTTTTTTTTAAACACGTATTTTTAATATAAAGCCTCCTTTGGATTAGCAGCAAGTCAAAATTTCAAGAATGTGGCATAGTACAATAGCAAGACCTTGGTCATACAAGCATAGACAGCCTTGCAAATCTCAGAATAAAATATGTGAACCTACAGGAGACTGCCATCCTGGGTGTGTGTATCTTCCTACTGGTGCTTCTATCATCTGTCAAAAGAAAAGACGAGTAATTAACATGAACAGTATGTTTTTGTAGGATAGTTAATGGAATTGAGAATTGTCTAAAGTTAAAGGTCAAATTGATACAATGAAAGTGTGATGAGGTAATGAGAAATTTTTGAATATACTCTGCAAATACTAGCTTACTTGGAAAATGACAGCTGCTTAAATTGTAATTAATGTCAAACCTCTCCAATGTCCTCCTATAAAAATGGGGTCTGGATGAGATTGAGCATAATTGTTGTCCTGTAGAAGTCTTGTGTACTTTTGTGACATTAATACAACATAACAACATAATTTTTGTTGTGTTTGTTTTGCCCTCTTGAAGCTTAACCTTGGAGACGATATCGTGAAAGTTGTAATCGATTGGAGCAAGCTTCAAAGCACATCAGCACTTCAGCCAACATTGCTCTTTAGTGCACTTCAGCAGCATATTTTATGTTTGCAGGTAAATATTTCATTGGACACATTTGACTTGACAAAAGTGATCAACAACTGAATGTAGTTATATTATCAAAACTGTAAAATTTCAGTCGTTTTGATCTTATATTGCTATGTCCAGCAATAAAGAATGCAAACAAAGCATATGCTTGAGATTCCACTGTGCTTCGTAGGTACTCACTCTTAGGGATTTTTCAGATTAGTGGTGCAATAGCCACTGTAGGTGAGCAGGCTGAATAAATGCAACCTCATTGATTTGTGGACTTGCATTGTAAATGTGATACATTTCCATCTATGGTGGGTTATAATTAAGCAATAAGACACGGCAGGTGTGTGTCATGCTATGATAATGATTCCATGCGTTGGGTGAGTTTTGAGGCTCATGGAGTGCTTTCAGTGGTTCAAGAAGTGGCATTATCCCAGCATGACACATCCTGGAGTGTCTTACTGCAATTAAATATATTTTCAGCATAGGGCTTTTTTTTTTTTTTAAAGAGTAATTTCTTTGACATTAATGTCTCATCTTGCCAAGTAGCCAGTCACCATTACTGTCATTTCTTTTAACTATTTGAAACTTTCCAACCCTGCCAAAAGTAATTTAGTTGCATGGCAGGGACAGCGAGAGCGTTTTGTCAGCTAGTAACTGAACAGTGTTTTGACCTTGATGGTTCATCTGTAAAAGGTGGGGATTTGAGTACCAGTTTGTTGATGAATTATTTCAGGTGTGTAGTACTGAGAGCGTGAAAAAGGAAGCTCCTTTATTTGCTTGTCTGTAGGTAAAAGAAAGACCCTTTATGTTTTCCAGAAATCCACCAAATCTTTGGTGTGATAAACAAAAAGAGAAAATATGCAAGATAAAAGCAAGTAGAAATAACATCCAATTGTAAGAACACTGCAAGTAGGAATTTGATTCCGTTTCAGGAAATGTGACTGGTAAAAATCATGTTGTCTATTAAAAAAAAAAAATTCTGGAGGGAAAATAAGCAGTGAAATTCAGAGTAGATTAAACTGGTAAAAATTAAAAAAGGGGATGTGACATATATATGTATTGAGGTTTTGTTATTACATCTTGTGTAAGAATTATTGCAGTAGAATAATAAGCATTTATTTCTGCTGCTTCAAATGTCAGTGCATTCTCTCATTTAATTTCATGACCTAAGTAGATAATCAACCGTGTCGAGAAAAGCATGTGTTCAGGATAACGCCTATATATTTCATGTCTGTGTTCTCTCATTCACTTGGGCAACTGCAGTTTCAAGTGGGGAATGATGTGTTGTAGTGATAAAGTAAAGGCTTTACAGTGTGAAAGCATTGGCTTTCATGTTAAGGAGGAAAAATTCTAAGCCTTACTGTTCTGAGTAGGCATTTGAATGACACATTAAGTAAGTGGCATGGGTGCCAATGGTTAAAGCTTTGATTTAGCTAGTAGCAAAGGAGTAGCAGGCAGATTTTCACAGGAATCTGGGAATTTTCCTGTACAAACCTCTAAAAGGCACAGGTCAAAAAGGCCAGAATCATGGTGTGCACGGTTTTTGGAACGATTGCTTTTTTTTCCTTTTTTTTTTTTTTCGAGACTTTATTACCATATTACACCAGAAGCAGATGTTGTAATTCCTAAAATTATTTCAGTTGGTCCATTTTAGAAATTGTAAGAGTACTTGGCTTTTTGCTTTTGCTTTGGGCATTGTTTGGTGCTTTTTTTTAACCCTAACATACTGTTTTCTTTGTTCAGCCTCTTATAGAAAAACTCCAGTCATTGATTAAAGGGGAGAATATAGGCCATGTTGAATCTGCAGGTAAAACAGAAGGCCAAACTTGTGAAACAAGTTTAGATGTTTATGATGGTACCTGTCAGACTGAAGAAAATTATGCAAGTTATGACTTGGGAGATCTGAAGGCTGCTCATATTAATTTTGATCCAGAAGTGGTCCAAATAAAAGCTGGAAAAGCAGAAGTAAGTGATGTACCTAAATTAAAAAAAAAAAAAAGAAAAAGAAAAATACCTTTCTGAATTTTAAATGTAAAGAATGAAATAGATATATGCCATCATGTTTATTACCTGCAGATTGACAGGCGGATATCAGCCTTCATCGAGAGGAAACAAGCTGAGATCAATGAAAATAATGTCAGGGAATTTTGCAATGTTATTGATTGTAATCAAGGTAACTGGCTAGCCAGACTTTAATCTTCATAGCAATTTAAGTTGGGGTTTTTTATGTTTTAAAAGCACTATTCTATATTTAAACCAGAACTTTTTATTTTAAGAGTAACTTTGTTGTAAAGTTAAGAACTTGCATGTGCACTGCAGATGTTGTCAGACAAAAAAAGAAAGTAGTCCCTGGATGACAATGTTTAATGCATCCCATACAGAAAGGTTATAGCTATTACTGTGTTTATTTTAAGAACTGTGTTCTTAAATCGGATAATTTTGTAGCTATTGTTCCTAGTGTTTTAGCTAGATGTTCCTTCCAAAGTCAACAGAATTGCAATTCAGAAATGTCTTTTGAATTGCATATTAAAATTGAAGTTAATTTAATGCTAGTTAAATTACAAATAAGTATTTATTGCAATCAATTTGAATTACTAGCTACTTAAATAACTTTTTCCTTTCAACGTTACTCGTGCTATTGGTGTTTTTAATGCACCAGCTGGCCCAATTGTCTGTATCTGTAACCAAACTTAAATCCATCTGGTAGGTTGTATCCCATTAGGATGATCAGTAGCTGTGTAACCAAGTGCGTCTCAAAAGTGAAGACACTTTTATAAACATAAGCAGTATGGAGACATTTTCTAAGTACCTGTGGACCCAGATGTGCATTGTCTCTGTGATGTACTTATGCTTCTAGAGATCAAAGCTTATTGTTCTGTAAGCTTTATAGGAAGAGAGTTAACTCCTTCAGTATCAGTTGGAATGAAAATGACATCTGAAGTCAAGTGGAATATACTAGATAGTAAAATACTGATTCCTAAAATTGTTAATTACATACAAAAGAAATTATAAGACCTTCCTTTGTATGTTCAAATATAACAAAATATGTGTAAAGCTTTGGTGTGTATGAATGGAGGTTAGAATGTAAACATTAGAATAAACTAAGATTGTACTGTAGGTTTTCATGGTTAAATAAATTAAAGAAGTCACAGACATCAGAATAAATGCAGGAAGGTGAGAAAAGAATGGTGATGAGTAGGAGGAGAATAGTTTCAAAGCAGGACATAAAAACAGAATAACAGTGGTAAGCAGGGAAAAGACTTCGGTACAGGAAGAAAGAATTAAGTTACAGAGAAATGCAGTGAAGAGTAAGAATCAAATAAAATGTAAATTGGACAAAATTTGATTCCGATCCAATAAACTTTTGTATGCATGTGTACATACATTTATATAAGTGTCATCCAGTTGAACCCAGTAGGTCCATGCAAGTGTGTGGAACTATTAATGAGCAAGTGTTTATAGAATGAATTAAGTATTTCTGATGTTTTTATTCTATTAAAATTTTTAGTTAGATTCGTTAAAAGCCTCAAAGCTGATGATGGTTAGAATATTTTAAATTACAAATACATAATTAGGACCTCACTTTTTATATTATTCTTATTTATTTAGAAAATAGCTGTGCCAGAACAGATGCAATTTTCACACCCTATCCTGGATTTAAAAGCCATATAAAGGGTAAGCAACTATTATAATACCCATTTATTAAAAGTGTCCAGATAGAACAGCACTGATGAATTTTTGACTTAAGAACTTTTTTTTAGAATGCTCAAAAAATGCAAAGTTAATGTTGATTTTTAACTCCAGTGAATACTTTTACATCTTTGTTTACTTCTCCGGTTTTTAATCCCATAGCTGCTTCATTAAGCTGATGGTTATGCACTAAAGACCAAAACAAAGTGGCCTGTTTTCATTGTCTGAAAGGAAAGAGGCAAAAAATAAAGCAGGATAGAGAAGCTGGACAATTCTTAGCTTTTCTATAAGGTGAAGCTTAGCAGTCCAGTTAAGGAATTGAGGTTCAATAAAATTATGTTCTGTTTTTTGTTAGCTGATGTAAGTATACTGAATTAGAAAATAGTTTTGGGACACAGTGGAAGTTCCAAGACATAGATTTATGGGAAGTGACAAGCTGGGGAACAAGCTTCCTGCTGCACTATCTTTTGGAAAGGAGTAAATAGTGTAGAAATCATTGTCCAATTAAAGTTATGCATAAAAGATTGCTTGTCTGTGTACTGCTCTCTAGGTATACACAAGTTACTCTGTGTTTAATAACAATCTTCAAAATGAGAATGAAGCTAACCCTCTTTTCTATTTGTGAGAGTGGTAGTATTCAGTTATCCACTTGATATTGGTTCTAGAAACCAATTCATTATTCCAAATTCTAGAATTCATCGTGCTTCATGGTGCTATTCTGAATTCTACATGTGGCCTTCGTGAAGTACTGAGTAAGAAAGTGTGTACTTCAGTGTCTGGAGTTACCAGCGTAGTCTTTAAGTCTGCTGTACACTGCAGTAGTCATATCAGGAAGGACTTGAGAAGTGACTGTGATTTAAAGAGAAGTGACCAAAATCTTCTGATGAAGACATGGAAAGATAGACCCAGAGGCAGCTGAAGAGTCATTAAAACTGCTACCTGAATAACAAAAATTAGAAGAGAACTTCCTTGCTGAGATTTGTAGCAGTTCTTCTAGTTGTATACCTCCCCTCACCTTCATGTAGTTACGATGCTTCCTGTAATATTAGGTCTGGCCTCTTCTTTGCATTCACAACAGCTCACATGTGCAACTGCTGACATAGATGTCGGGTTTTCTGCTATTTATCAGCAGCTTATGACAAATTCTTGACACCACCATTCTACATGAATGTATGAGTAATTCTTTTACTTTGCATATATAAAGTCCTAGGTTTTTCTTTAATTTTCTTACTCAAGCAAAAATGGGAAAATACTTTTACTTGAACCTTTCATCTTAATGTGTGTGGGAGTCTTCACATGACAGACTGGTGCGAAATTGATCTAACACAGGTTTTAATCTTTTGATATTTTGATTGTTTTAGTTAGACATTACTTTGTGTTTCATGTGCATATGTGTTAAATTTGTGTTCTCTTTACGTAGTTTCTAGGGTAGTAAATACATATGGACCTCAGACTAGATCTGAAGGAGCACATGGGTCCAGTTACAAAGCAAGTGTACCCATTCATGATTGTGGAAACCAAGCTGTTGAGGAGAGATTGCAAAACATTGAAGCACACTTACGGTTACAAACAGGTTCGTAGCATGTTTTAATTTTGACATCGATATGCCGGTTTGTACTACAGTTATCATTACTGTAGTAAAACTGGCCCAGTCTGTAAAAACTGTGACTGTAAAAACAGTGGTTAGATGCACTGAAGAGTTTAGTCACCCCAAGTACTACAATCTAGTGTCTAGGTTTTTATGCCTATAATGGAACCGAGATTTATGCCCAAATTAGGATGCTGAGTTAGTAAATCTACATTTGATGTGGTGGCAAATGTGAGAGAGACACTTCAGAATGGGATTTAAAACAGTCTTGAATATTTCGAGGTAGAGGTTCTCCATAGCCAATGGAGTCCTTCTGCTTTGACCTGGAATCAATACCTTTCACCATACAAACACAGAATCATAGAATTGTTAGGATTGGAAGGAACCTTAAAGATCATTGAGTTCCAGCTGCCCTGCCATGGGCAGGGACACCCCCCCCCGGCCGGGGGCGGCCCCCCCTGCCACTAGCCAAGGTTGCTCAAAGCCTCATCCAGCCTGGCCTTGAACACCTCCAGGGATGGGGCATCCACAACCTCCCTGGGCAACCTGTTCCAGTGCCTCACCACCCTCACAGTAAAGAATTTCTTCCTAATATCTAATCTAAATCTACTTAGTTTCAGCTTAAAACTGTTACTCCTCATCCTATCACTGCAGTCCCTGATCAGGAGTGCCTCCCCATCTCTCCTATAGGCCCCTGTTAGGTACTTGAAGGCTGCTATAAGGTCTCCCCGGAGCCTTCTCTTCTCCAGGCTGAACGACCCCAACTCTCTCAGCCTGTCCTCGTAGGGCAGGTGCTCCAGCCCTCTGACCATCTTTGTGGCCCTCCTCTCACCTTTCACTAAAATAAATACCATAGCCACCATGCTACTGACTTTTCTAAAGTAGTTGCTTTCCTCCCCCTGCCCCAGTTTTTTAGAATATAAATCAGTGGGGCACTTACCGAGGAAGAATCTGTATTTTTCCTGAAAAAATATTTTCAAAACAGAAGCCCAGATCTTCACCTAATAAAGTGGATATTCTACACATCACACTGGAGACACACACCGACTTTTTTTGTCTTCTGAATACTGAATAGATGCCAATCCATTCTCTAAGAACATGGTGAACATTGACTAGATTGCTAGATTCCTGTGTATGCATACTGGATCAAAGTCCTCTGGCAACAAGGAGAGTAGAATACTCCTACATACTGTTGAGGCAGCAGTTGGAGTTTGACGCTTAGCTGTATAGCTGTCTCAAAAATAAGGTGGTATTTGTGTATGGAAATAGAATTTGCAAGTGACTGGCCAGCATTAAGGCTACAAGGTGTAGTCGCTTTGGAGTTTATGCATATCAGGGATAACGTTTGGGGGTAGCTAGAGGAGGGGTCCTTGCTTCCAGGTTGTGCCTATAATAGGTGACATAATTTTGTTTGAAGAAAGCGGTCAGCTTAACTACAGAATAGGGGAAGAGGATGAAAGTGTGCAATTCCAGCTCAACTCCTGTTCAAATTGGCATCTCTGGGGAAGGTCTCAAGATCATTTGTTACTGTACCCAGCAGCTGTGCAAAAAGTATTAATCTGAGCAGGTAACCTGCCTCAGCTACCTGCTTTTGTTTCTGATGACTGGAAGAGTTGTTCTTGACTCACCTGCTATTGTTCAGAACAGCTTCTTCTAGTCCTAGTACTGCTCTTTTCTCTTTACATTATGAGTCAGCAATATTAAGAAGAGTGAGAGGTTATCTGATTTAATTAGTAGCTTCTGAGTGATGAGTAGAGAGCAGAACTGAAGGAGGGAAGCTACCTGCAAAATTGTCTGTCTAAAATGAGGAGATAGATGAATGGCAAAAACCCCCATTAGTGCTTATTTCACTAGTTTGTGGAATAGAATTGTCTTACCTAATAGACCTAGAAATAAATGGAAACAGGTGACAAGGGAAGAAGTAAAAGCTTGCTAAGGCTTTGGTTGTCACTACTGTTCAGAACCAGACTATCATTTTAATTGGGATAGCCAGTAGTTGTGATAAGCAGTGATTTCAGTTTATAGAATACTATGTAGCATAAGTAAGATGCTTTCTGAAGCTGATCTTTGATCAAGTTCTGTTCTTACATCAAGCCCAAGCTGCTGTAGCTGCAAATAGCAAATGGGTTGAGGTTGTTTTTTTGTTGCTGTTGTTTTTGTGGTGTTTGTGGCTTTTATTGGGGACTTTTGGGTCTTTGTGAGGCTTTTGTTTTGTTTTGGGTTTTTTTCATTTGTTTTGTTTGGTTATTTTTTTTCCAAAGCTCTGTGTTATTCCATTCCGCATACACATTCCCCACCCCTGCTTCTCCCATCTGTGGCCAGGCAAAAGCCTTTGTCATACCTGTCCTTTAACCTCCTATGCTCAGTGGAGATAGATGTTCTTCAGAACAATCTTAGATAAAAGTGCTGAATTCATGTGTTGTCTGCCATCCCATCTGCTCCCCCCCGATGCTGCTGTTAGTTTTGAAGAGGTAACATTTGGAGTGTGACCAATATATTGTAAGAGTGATCATTAGTTGTTCCAGGGACCTTGTCAGACATGTTTCAGCCACCTGCATAACGTTGTCTGTTGCTTTCACTGACTACACTGGCTTATCAATCTGGTTCCCTTGCTTTTTATTGTCCCATCCGCTCACTTTGTTTCGTCTACTGGTTGATAGCTGAACTTGAATTCACCTGTAAAACTTGCAATCTTTAGATTAAAAAGTTATTCAAGAACTTTTCCTGCTTTCTTTGTGTTTGTACTGGTGTATTTAGGTGGTCCTGTACCAAGAGACATTTATCAGAGAATCAAGAAGCTTGAAGATAAAATCCTTGAGCTGGAAGGACTGTCTCCTGAATATTTTCAATCTGTAGTAAGAAATTCTCTCAACTTCTTTTAGCGTACCTAAATGCATTTGGGACTTTTGTGCTTAAGTCTTTGATGTACAGACAAAAAAATAAGAAGTCAGAGGGCAGACACTTTTGGTAGACAACTCTGGCATAGTGTGATGGTTATATTTCATGTGGACCATCTATGTAAGTTCACATTTCTACCTAATTTCTCATTTGAAGTAAAATAATATTTGTTGGGAGGGAAAACATTGCAGCCACCCAAGCTTAACTAATTTGTAAGGAATATATTCTAGAGGTTGGAATTTTCCCTAGCCCTCTCCCCCCCCCCCACCCCTGCTTTAAAATCTGAAGTGTTTCTTATGACACAAAATTGACTAAAGTTTTTATCTCTATACAAATCATTAATGGCTTAAATAATCTGAAATCCTTTGGGCTTTTGTACATTATCTGATTACTAAAGATCAGCTATGTGAAATAACTTACAATAGGTTGAGAGACTAAACCCTTTAAAAATTCTTTCATGTGATTCTATGACTTCTATGGTTTCTTCGTTGCTAGTCTTCTCGTGGGGTTCTCTTTCTGAATAGTAAACCTTATCCTTCATTCACCAAAGGAGATTAGGACAAAGAGAACATTTTGTTACTACATCAGGCTCTGCATGGATGTAGAAATTTCTTATCTGTTATCTTGCACTTCTTTCTCCACCTAACAGTAAGAATGTGTCTTTTACTGTTGATTGTAATTTATATCTTCTCCCTTGAGAAGAGGCTTCTCACAAAGAAGAATCAGCAATTAAAAATCAATAGCAGTATAATAAATTTTTGTTTCATTTTTTTGTTTGTGTTGCATACCAGTAAAGTCTTTTATTTGTGAGGATATTCCATTAAGTTGTTGGAAACCAGAAGTTAAAACATACACTTTCATAAGCCAAAATTTCCACAGAAAGTGCTTTAGGATCTTCTTTAGAATGGGGATCTCGGGGAAAAAAAATGTGATGGTGGCAATAGTAGTCTTGTGCAGTAATTAGCATTTTTTTTTTGGTCCAAAGTTTTGCATAAATATTAGTGTGGACACAGGAGAACATGTTAGGGAGAAAAATATTGACAGTTTCAAAAGCAGGATATTGATCTTGGTTTTGTCTGTAGGAAGCTTCAGTTAAGTTGATAGTTGTTGGCTGCCAAGCATGTAGAAGCTTCAACAGCTTCTGACTGCTCTCCAGTAGTATTTCTCATGATCCAAAGTACACTTAATTATAAAAAAAGATTTCTTTAATCCATGGAATCGCAGTCAGTGTTTTTTATGTACTTTAAAGACTCTTGTCAACGTTGTTACAGAATTACTTGCGGTCCTCTGTCAGTGCAACATTAAGTCTGTTTTGATTATATCTTTTCTTTAGAGCTGTTCTGGGAAGAGGAGAAAGGTTCAACCTCCCCATGTAAGTGCTGTTAACTTTTGTTTACCTTAAGTTGAGGATGTTCTGAGTGAAAACTAATCAGAAGTTCTACCAAGCAAATATCTAACTTCTCAGAAATAGCTGCATCAGTATTGGATAGGTTGCTGGCAAAGAAAGAGGGGGAAGGAGAAGTTAATGGGTGTCACAATGAAATAAGCCTTCTAAGAGTCTGTACTAGGGTAGGTTATTTATTTTTTTCACCAGTTAGAAAGATGATAGCATAAATCTGTAACGATGTTAATCAAGCTGGGGGTAACAAGCAATTTGTGAATTCTGATCAGCCTCCTAGTAATGTCTTCTGGTTTTGTTTTGGTTTTTGGATTGGGGTTTTTTGGCTTGGGGTTTTTTTGTTGATTTTTAATTATTTTTTAATTCACTTTGTCAGTTTATGAAGAGACAATAAAAGTAGAAATGGCTGGCTCAGCAAAAGTGTTGCAGAAAGACATGATATTATAGCAGATACTAACCTAAGTCAGTAAGACTTGCCGTTTTCACACCACCATCACATAAGGGAATGCATTAACCATGTACCTGAGGCCACAAGAGAGTTTACCTTCAGTGCGAGAGAGGTTGTAGCTGGAACACTGTCTGCTACTAGCCATAATGCTTGGTGGCAGGTGCACTGAGGAGAATGCTTAGAATGGGATGTGGGCCATCTGAGACTTGAGGAAGTAGGCTTGTTTTAGACAAGAAAAAAATCCTCTGTAGGGTGAAATATTTTTATAAAAAGGATGATAGCCAGTTCCTTGTGTAAGAGATCAAAAAAATTGTTAGGTTAAGTGGGCACAGAGGAGGTTGATGTTGGGCAATAGGAGAAAAACCTTCAGTTGTAAAGCTGGGTTCTACAGGATCTACAGTATTGTCCTGTGTTTTAACATCAAAGGATTTTTGGTTTTTTATGAGCAGGTTGAACAAGTGTCTGATGGAAATTGATCCATGGTTAGGACTCTCAGTTTTTTCCAAGTTTACATTCTTTTTCTTTCAAGTTTAAATAACCATGTACTAGATTCAGATAATTCTGCAAAATTATTTCTGTCATTTAGTGCAATATGCAGTGACCTCAAGTATCAAGTGCTAGGCCACTTCTGTAGCAATTACAAGATGTAAATGATTGTGGGTTTTATTTTGTTCTTTTAGCAGAACTATTCATTGGCTGAACTTGATGAAAAGATCAATGCTATAAAACAGGCATTACTGAGAAAAACAAAAGAAAGCAAGTCCAAGGAGACTGAGCGGCTTCTTCGATAAAAAGTCTTCAGGATCCTCATAATGCTTTACACATACTTAAACCATAGACCTAAGTAGTGTTTGTTGGGTATGACTTTAACAAAGAAAGCAAAGCGTGCATGTAAGCTCCTTTTGGATGATCTTGAAAGCTTTCTTTCAGAAGAACTAATTTAAAACAGTCTTACTAATGAAATAGTTACTTTAAAATGAAGAATGTTTTAGGAATAGCATTCTAGTAATCCATTCCCTTCTGTTCTAAAGGAGGATTGCAGCATTGTTTGTATGTGGTCTTAACCTGCATAGAAAAGCTACGTTTTACGTGTAGTTCTTGATGAGTGAGTATTCAAAAGGGCTGTCTTTTTCATTTAAGTAGTTTGCATAGACTTGTGAAATAAAATTAAATACTTCCTTGTAAGTAAATGTCTGAGGAAAAAAAATTAAAAAAAAAATTGCAGTATGCATGTTTACCTGCATTTTTTTTCCGTATTTGTCAGTGTTTTCACAGCTGTTAGAAGTGCAGCAGATTGCATTTCTGTTTGAAAGATGGTTATGGAAATCCTGTATATGTAAATAGAGATACCTGTTCTTCACTTCCTCTGTGGCCTGTAGGAATTCAAACTTCATGCCCTGCTAACAAACATAATATATATGCTAAAGACCACTCCAGGGGAGATTTTGAGGAGCATGCCAGCAGGCACCAGTTTCCCTTCCTTCCATGCGCATGCTTACATGACTTCTGAAGCATGGATGCTGCGTACTTAGTTTAAATTAAAGTCAGACCTTTGGCCGCACACTGAAGTGTAATTGTGTTTCATTGTTTTTTAATAAACCGTTCTCTATACCGTTTTTTTAGTTTGTTTGCTGTTTCTGTCTTTATTCCAGTTCAGAAGAAAAAGTAGCTGTTGCAGAGGGAGCCTTTTATGTTAACTGTCTCTGTGACAGGTGTTAACGAACACTACTGCCTGGACAGTCTTGCACTTTGAAGAATAGTAGGCACTTTCTGTGATTCCGTGTTCTTATCTAGACTAACATTGGTGGTAGCAGCTGCACCTAATGCTTCTCTAAAGGTGAACCAGCAGAGGTGGGAGACAAATCTTCTTGAGATCTGGTCCTTGCTCCAGGAAAGAAGGCAGTATGACAGTTACCTGTTCAGATGCTTAACCTGTTCAGGTTAAGCCATTTGTTGCCTCAAATACAACATCAGATATAAAGAGGTGCTTTTGCAGTTGAAGACTGTGACCTGCCTATGTGTAGGACTGTTACTCAGATTTGTATGCTCCATACCAGTACAGTATTCTACAGAGACTACTTTTGTTATGTGAAATGCTGCCATTGTTGAAAATCCTAACAGCTCATGGTTACAAGGGCTGTTTTGGTGAAGCAACACAGCTGCAGCGGTTACCTCAAGTAGAGAAGCTTTACTTGCTGTCTACAAAACATTTATGTACTGGGTCCCAAGAGCCATAGCTCAAAAGAGTGCGATGTGGATATAATTGTGCCCAGCACCACACACTTCACCACAGTAGTACTTGAAAGAGTGGTGGGAGGTGGCTGTTAACAACTGGAGACAGGAAGGATAACCACAGGGATTTAGCTTTTGTAAAGCAGTAGCCTCTACTCATGTGTGTTGTAATTCAAGTACTGGTGGGATATGCTGACCAAGTCTACTGCATTTGCACTGTGGAATTTTCTCTGGAAAATTCATGAGTAAAGCCCTAGAGGAGATTAACCTAGGTCTGAAAGATTTGTCAAATATTAAATTATTTGTTGTTAGTTTACACCAAAACAACTGCATATATATATATACACACACACACAGAGAAAAAAATTCAGTCCTCATCTGGGCTCAGTTCTTGGAATAAATGCTGATTTCCTTAAGGGAGACTGGTTACAAAAGGACTGCATTAGCAGTTTGAAAGTGGCTTTTTCTGTAGTGAATTGCCTGCTACTTGAAAGATCTCTTGCTATGGGATTCTCCTTCCCCTCTTTCTCAAGATGGCAGCAACATAGCAGTTAAGGGTTGAAAGCATAATGAAGATGCATTGTAGCAAGACAATAGCTAAGGAGACAACAGCAGAAGTACTCTGGATGGTAGTTTATTAGCTCTATATACTTTATCAAATAAATGCTATGGATACACTTGAAAAATGTCAAGGTATTAATCTCACTTTGTTATTAGACCTTTGCCATTCTTTGGTTTCAAGTTCAATAAATATTCATTGGAAATATATTCTCTGCTGTAAGTTGCAGGTTAAAAGTAGTTGTGGATTTCAGAGGGCTGCCAAGCTGCTGGAAGTTTCCCTTCCTTGGCTATATGCTTTTTATGCATAGAGGGATGGGGGAACAGGACATGTTCCAGTAGTCAGCTCTACTGGTCTTACCAGTTTATCCTTGCTTGACTTTTGTCTCTTTGGGCTTTTTACCTTCTACAACTAACTTCCACTGGACTCTTTCTGGAGAAAGAGATGAGTTACCCAGTCCACCCCACCCCCATAATAAAGGGGATGCAGTATAGACCTCATACTATCCATTTTCCAGATCTACCAATTACACTGTTTTTCCTCTGCACCTGAAACACTACAGTGCTTGCTGATAGGTGGGGCTGCAGTAGCTGAAGTCTAAAAGATAACCACAAATGAAGCAAAAGCAGAGGAAGTGTTTACTATCTTGTTGGCATACCTCAACACCTTGATCAAGACCTTTTTACTGATGTTGGGCTGATCACTCCCTTCCTCTGAAAGGACACACCAAAGTGTTCTTAAGAAGAGAACTTTATATCTTTATTTATCGTCTTTCTCCACTTAAAGCTAGAGCTAGCAGTACAATGTGACACTGAAGATACCTTTCCTCATACAATGATGATGTCCTCTTGGGGTGCTCCTGGCATCCAGAAGCCTGCGTAATGAGAAGCACTGCTATGGCTACTGCTTAGTGCAGCAACATTTCTCACTTAGCACAGGGCCAGGTTTGGATCTGAACAGGACAAAGGAGTGGTTGAGATGTGCAAGTTCACTCCAGAGAAGAATTTACTGAATAGATAAAACTGTACAGGAGCATTTTTGTAGGTCGCTTATGTGATCCAGTTCACCATCCTCCAGCATGCATAATCCCAATAATGTTAAAGGTTTGCCTGTGAAAGGACATTAGCGCTTTTGTGGAAACACCTCTAATGACCAAAGCTTGTCTGCAGCATGGCGAGGACAACTATTGTACGGCAACAAGCATTCTGCCCAGCTGTCAGTCTAGAGCTCTTTAATTTGCAAGCAATTTGAGAAAATTTGCTTCTGGTTTTCTTGTAAGATGGTATCTCATGCGCAGTCCAGGAGCAAACACACTGCCATAAAAATGATAAACGTAGAGCAGATTCTTCATTAATTTAGGCTCACAAGCAAGTGTGCTGTTTACTAAAAGTCACCTTCAACATGTGGACATTTGAGAGGAGGTCCCAGCACTGCTCCCCACCCCTGCACCCCTAGTCAGTCGTTGAAATCCTGTTGACATCAGTCATGCATGAATGCCACAGCTGGATTCTGGGATTTGTTACTGGAGTCACACAAGAGTAAGAAAAGCTCCTAATTTGGTAACAGATAAAAACACCTGAATTTGGGTTACACAATGTTAATTTTGTATAGGAGGTTTCCCTGTTGAGGAGCTCTTGCACTGAACATAAGTGCAACCCGTTGCAGGATGATATATCACAAGTTCACTGAATTTCAACTGAACCCTTTCGCATGTGTCCAATATATGTATATCAAAATTGCAGGTAATCAGGAATGGCGTTGCTTAATTAATTTACCCAGAACAGGTTTACCATTGTTCTAGTGTACAGCTATTCCAGGTTAACACCAACAAGGTTATTCTGCTGTAAACTGGCAGGAAAACAGAGAAATGACCACAATATGTCCTGCTGGAGAGCGACTGCAAAGCATTCCAGGCTGCCAAGGCTCTTACCTGGGTGGCATCGCTTCTGCCCTGATATTTTCAAGGTGCATGCTTTGAAGCAAATGCTTAAAACCTCTGTAACCAACCAAGAACTGAAAGGGTAGCTTGGTTTACACTGCAAAAATTCAAGACAGACTTGTATCCCAGCTGCAGTATGTAAAATTTCACAGATAACAGGGGCATTCTGTCTCCTTATTTATGCTTACCTGAAAACTCATCTGGAGATCTTTCCGGGTTTTGCCAGGGTCCAATAGCCTGTGTTTCATACTTCACCTCAGTTATTAAGGGCATCTGGTTACAAGATAAAAAAAAAAATATAATAATGCAGCACTGTAAATTTGGCATTAATTATTTGAGGAAGATGTCTAAGAGCATTACTTTTAAGTCAAGAACATTTGTCTCCCTTAGGAATGCTTCACATTGCTGTTTTGCACCTTGCGTGAGAGATGTAGTAAAACACTGGAGCTTGTGTTACTGTGCAGTTCTGCAATGTGTGCATGATTGGTTTCTTTGCTTCAGGTTCCCCTGAGTAGGGAGCGATTCATCTCTAGGAGGCTAATTTCTTATGGTTGAGTGCAGGATTTTAATAAATAAACCCAAAAGTGAAGTGCCCTTTTGAACAGCCCTCGTATCAGCAGGTAGTATCAGTAATTTAGGAAACTCAAACCATTCACCATTCCATCCAGTGTACTGTGATCAGTGCTGGATTTTTTCTTTATTTTCTTAATACATCATAAGTTATCCCTTGTTATAATTAAGACCCTACAACGCCACTCAGAAATTTTAACCCCAGAATGATGAAGAAACATTATTTGAAGGAGAAGTAGTCAAAATACTCAATAAAATATAATTTGATTGATGAGTTTACAAATCATTTGCACCAGTGAGAACAAACCAAACATTTCCTGCGGTAGTGGATGCCTCCTCTCCTGAAAGAAGACATGCAGAGGGGGCTATGAAGAGGGAAAAAAAAGCATCCAGAAAGATTCTCTTACAGATACCTTTTCCCTTCCCCCATAAGAGCAAGTGTTTCCCCTAACCAAAAAAATTGCTGAGTACTTCAGGTTTCTGAAGCCACGGGAATCTCTCTACTCTGATTTATTTCAGCTGTGCTGTGACATGAGCCTGTATAATCCTCCCACAATTGCTTGCTACCTTAAAGCATGGCAGAAAGTGAAAACTCCCCACACTCCTGAAGGTTGCTGAGGATCCAGGCAACCTGTCCAAAAGCATTGGGCTACACATTGTCTTTGCGGCCAGCATTGCCCTAGCCCAGATAACATGTTCCTATGGCTAGGAATAGGATTTGCTCTCCTTTTGGATAATCTGTCCCACCCAAGAGCAGAAAGACCCAACTCATGTGGTCTCCAGGAGATGAGTTTTCTTGTCATTGCTTTGTAGAATATATGGATTTGATTTCTTCTGACATCAAGCGCTACCTCATGGAGGAGAGGTGGGAGAATGTACTGCACAAAATCTAATGATTGAGAAATAAAAAAAAAAGAAAAAACACACGTAAACAACTGCCTCTGTAGATCTTCTAATGAAACTGCCTTGTTATGGACAAAACACTTAGAAGTAACAATGAAAAGAATAGGCATTGTTTGAAGCTATTATTTAGAAATCTTCTAAATTTTTAAAGGTTAATTAGTGTAATTTACCCATCTTGGTTATTAAAAAAGGAACAATAAACATAAGAGTTCAATCCATTTTATTTCCATAGTTGATTCATCCACATCTGTTTAGCTTTTTATGACCGTCTAATTGATTTGTAGAATTCTGTCCAGTACAGATGGGCTATGGTTCATGACTACTTTCCTACCATTTATATTATTGTTGCTCTGATTTTTATTCAAGGCCAAGCAGAGGGGAATATAAGAGTGTGATGTTCACCTAAACATAACAATGACATGAAATTTCTGTTTGTCTCTGAGACAAGAATAGCTTTGTGGAGACAATCCACTATGAATACAAATAAGTTGTTTATACATAAATACAATAAAGTTTCTTACTTAATTATGACCTATTTTACTGGTAATACAATATGCTCTGTTATTATGAAGTTTTATAGCAACAGCCAGGCTGAACCAATTGTCACAAACTCATTTGCCTCAAAACTAGAATTAAACCCCTACTAACACTTGCGAGAGAATAAAAGCTATGCCTCTGTAGCCTGTTCTGTGATAATTCTAAGGACTCTATATGTGGTTTCTCATACAGCTGTACGTGCATATGCTACATTATTTTATACAGCTTATACATACAGAATTTTGCGTCTGATGGAGACTCTTCCAGTTCCCTCTGAGTTGTCAAAATGAACAGAAGCTAGGTGTTTTCCACCATGGAGTCTCCTCTCTTGCTGTGAGCAAGTCTTCACCAAGTGCTGGCCTGTAAACCTAGCTCTTGTTCCATTTCACTTCTGAGTCTCTGGGTATATGGGGGGTAGTTTTAACAACCTCCACAGTAATTGTCTTTATACAAAAGAATTGTTATCAACCCCAGACCACGAATCATCCAAATAATTCAAAGAATGAAGAAAATGCCCTTAATTACCCAGGAGTCCCACCTCCACTTTATGTAGTTGGAGCTTCATGCATGTAACCTGTAGGTATAGTAGCAAGCAAGCAAGTTGTTGCAGTAATGAGGTACGTTTTCATGCCAGTACAGATCATACTGTAGATGTTTTGCTTGATCACCACACAAGGATTTAACTTTGTCATCAGTCACAACAGCCACCATTAAGTATGAAGAAAACTAGCAAGTTTTACTAACCAAACGCTTACTGTGGCCAAGAGGGTATGTAGTGTCAAACTCAAATCCTGAACTACAGCCTTTGCACAAAACTTGCAAAGGAAAGAAAAGGTACGGATTGTTGCCTTCATGAATGCATTATTTTTTTCAGAATTTGGTGTCACCAAATAATAGCATTATAAAATGGGAGAGGAGGGCAGAAAGAGCCTTCTGTTTAATACAGACTAAGCTGCCATTGTGGGAAGGCACCCTGTTCAGATGACACAGGTAAGGAGATTCTACTGCCTGTAACCTCAGGTACAGAGTGCAACAAGAAACATCAGGCTTGCTTGAGTAATCTACCACAGCTTAACGTAAAAGAGCCAAATACAGGAATTCCTCAGAGCCGTGGAGTCTTCACTGACACTTTGCAATAGCTTATGACAAACACATTTTTTACACTGTGGGGGTGAGAGAGATTCCCTTTAGAGTGAACACTCACAATTCTTCATTATTACATGTCCCAAACAGCAAGGGAAAAAAAACACTGCAAAATGAAGATCTTTTGGAGTATTTAAAAATCAGTATGTTAAAAGTTGCTGATGCTAATTGCTTCTTACCCATGGAGAAACAGTACTGATGCACCCTCCAGTGCAGACTGAGGGAAGCATCTGTTCAAAACCCACACTTAAAGGGAGCGTTTCATCTCTGCTTCGGTATTACAATGATAACACATATCAAATAGCAAACAATTCTGTCCTATGAATTCCACTTTAATACAGTACAATAACATTTGTGTATATGGACTTGTCTTTTAGCTGTGCCAAAGTGTTTCTCTGAGTGCCTCTAACGCAATTACAAGGCAAGCAAGCAGCAGGGAATGAGAAAAATAGGTATAGCAAATGTGAAAAGCTATTTCAAATGCAATTTGAAACAAGACGGAGTCAACAAGAGACAAAATAAGGTTGTTCCAGGTGGTGGAGCTGCAGAAGAGAAGACACTTACCCTTCACAGATAGTAGAGAAGAGACCAGGGTGATACAACACAGGCTAAAGGACAGTGTCAGAGACTGACCTTGCAGGATGCTACACAGAAGGGTTGTTAACACGGAGAAGATGAAAACAAAGAAAAAGCAGTTTGACAGGAGAGGAAGGAACCAATTCTGGTTACATGACTTTGACAGGCTGCTGATGCTGCTGAAGGTTATACAGACACCAAGAAGGGTAGCAGGTCATTAACTGCGTAGAGGAGAGCTGTTTCTGTGCAGAAGAAAACTGACTATTAGTCCATCAGAACATCTCAGTGCAAAAGGTGTTTCTGACTCCTAGCGACACAGAGCCCCACAATTCTGCCTGCAATAGCTACAGGCTTCAGGAACCAGTTTTCTCTCAGTTAATATCAATGTTGCAGCTTATAACCAGAGCTCAGGGCTGTTGAAGGATTATCTAAGGAAAGAATTGGCTTCACAGTCCAGTTTTTAGGGAAATTGTTTACAGACATTTTTGTAACTCCACAATTTTGATTAATTACAAAATATTTGTTGTATCCTTTCAATTTGTCAGTCACCCAGAGACTGTTGTGTGACAACAGTGAATTTTGCCTGCTTGCCTCTTTCTGAGGGAATAGATTTACTACAGCAAGAGTCAGAATAAGAGGTTTACCAGGTACTAATCACCAAGAACATAGCATACCTTCATGGCAAGAAGGAAACCCTGTCACCCTTCTGCAATCCAACATTCCTCACCATATCCTAGCATGTTCCCTATGACTCCAGCTGCTTTGTATTTATTTTAGTCACTCCCATTCGTGACAATTTAGCTATGCAATCACTGCTACCTTTCCCACCTGCCCTGCCTTGCTCAGATACTATCCTGATCCTCCCTTTTTCTGCCGTGCTTTTGGTGATCTTCTCATTATTCTCTGCTTGGAACATGTAAAAAAGCCTATTGGGACAAGGGAAGTCCTTGAACTGCTGCCACTGGGTCTACATAAAGGTGACATGCAAGTCTCTGTTTTACAGCAAGGTGCCCTGGCTTCATGTGGGGTTCTGCAGTTGACCAGAAGTCAACAAAGGCATGAAATACAAGGGGGTCAAAACACTGAAAAACAAAGAATTCAACCAGCCTAAATACAAACTTCTATGTTCTGGGGGAAAGGATGTTTCTCATGGTTACAGTTCTTTGCTGAGATTTAGCAGGGACTGGTCCAGTGCCTGCCATATCTGCAAGTTACTGGTAAAGCTCTGTGCAAATCATTTGATCTTTCTGTGCTTTATCCCTCACTTCCCTGTAGGTAAATGGGGATCGTAAAGACTGGCTGTCTTACAAGGTTGCTGTCGTGATAGATAAAGAAATACTCGGGATGTGTTTGGGTCCTGCACTTAAAATGGTGCTATCACATATTGTATCTGGGACAAGAATAAGCTTTCTAACAGGATCTTGTTTTAATAATGCTACAGAGTAAAGATTCCTGAATTATACTGTATTCTGCTGCTGCAAGGCTTTAGGTAAACTGGTCCTGCAGCTTAATCCAAACACAGTTTTATAGCTGCTGAGGCTGTAAAGTTCAGGCAGAGCAACGCTGCAGGCAGTTTCACCATGAAACGTTGTCATGAGCTCCTTGAACCATCAGCGCACATTTGCCAGGCTCTGCTTTCCCCTGTGGGTCCCTGCCTGGCACAGGTTCCTTGTCCCTTTGGCCCTGCTCATGGGCCAGCCCCACTGCTGGACATCACTGCCTGCTCGCTGCCCTTCAACCAGGAGGGTCCCAAAGCAGGAGCAAGACTTCAAATGGGAAACTTTTCCAAGCAGCATACCAAAACTTTCTGATTTGAAACTTTCTGTGTGGCTCCTTAAGAATTTATAGTTATTTTGTTCACTTTATTTTTTTTTTTCGCCAGAAGAATCAGTAAAAAAAAAAATTAAAATACCTTGTTCCCTTAGGAAGGCATCATTTCTGAAAGCATTTCTTTAACGGAAAATGAATTACTACCCAGTCAAAAAGCACTAGTTATACCATTCTCTCATCCTAGTACTTGGATGTCTCAAAGAAAAAAAAAATAAACCCCCAAAACCTATATATGCTGTTTCTATCTGTGTTTATTTCACTGAAATAATGTTTTCAAATTGAAAGGAAGGAAGGGGTGCGGGAAATATTGAAAAGTCATGAGTAAATTTCAATCAATTTTAATTCTAGTATAAGAGGAAGTAATGCCACTTGTCGAAAACAAAGCAATCATTTCTGACAGCTAAATTTGCAAGAGACTTATTGCTGTCTGGAGAGGGGTAAAGCTGGATGCTTCCCCGCTTCTACCTCTGCATTAATTGAATTTCAGTGCTGTTTGATTTATTCTAGTGAAGTTTCTCTGTGTCCTGTGCCTCTTACTTTTCTTCCCTTAAATCAGCACTGCCACACAAACAGTTGTTTGTTGTTTTTTTTGGTTTTGTTTTTTTTTTTTCCCCAGGGTTTTAACTTGAAACTTGGACTTGGGTTTGCAGGAACGTATGCAGATGTTTTGTATAAGTACTTTTCTTTATGAAAGGTATCTTGATTTAAAACAGTTGTTAGAGAATTTTGGAATTGATGGTAAGGCTAGAATAAAACTGAAAATAAGGATAACATTAGAAAGAGCATCAAGTCCCACTTTTGTGTCATTGTAGTCCTTTTTTCACAAGCTGACTTTTCTGGCCTCTGTGTACTTTGTGGTTGAAATAAGCCAAAATCCTCTCAAAAGACATATTCATCGTTTAGCACCCAATAAAAATTTTGGCTGATAGTTGCCTAAACATTTTGCTAATTCCCCCTGAAATCTATGAGAGTTATGGATTTTACATCCATATATTAAGGTCTGAACAATTTTACTTCTGCTGCTACAAAAAAAAAAAAAAAAAAAAAGGCAGGAGCCTCCTCCTTTGGAGGGATACCACCAGGACTCGCAGCCCTCCATGAAGGTTTGCGAGGAAAACACCCCACTGGGTTCAGGAGCCTGGCAGGGGGGGCCCGCGGTGAAGGAGTTTGCCCAGGTATTTTTAGAGTCTTAATGGCAGGTCTTGACTTTCACCCTTTCGTTCATTTATAAACTGGCTCCTCCACGTACAATGGGCTCACGTAAACCATGAAACAAACGTCCTGATAGCAAACAACAGTGAACACTGGCTTCATTCAATAACCTATTCAGCACTGAGTTTTTTCATTACTGATTTCAAGTTTTTGAACTGAAGAGGAAAAATTCACTGCTAGTGTAGCTGCTACTTTACTAATGTAGGCAAGACTGTGTACCTAAATGTTGTTTTCTTCTAGACCACACTGTTGCCTTTGGCAGCAGTAGGGCTCAAGGGACATGTGTTTCCTTGTGCATGTGCTGGAATTGTTACCAGCAGTGATCAAGTATCTTTTATACTGTTATAAGAAATTCTGAACATAGATGTTTTAAAATTAAAATGCATTAATCTTTCATTTATATCTGCAACATGTCTACTTATAAGACAGTAGGAAGCAAGTCATGTTTCCCACCAAAAACTGAATGCTGAAAGTAAGAGGTTACAAGGTCTACTTTCAATCTAACAGGTTAACAAGGATCTTTTTTCAAACCCTTATCCCACACACCAGGACTGCGACAAACACAGGTCTTATCCACAGCCTGGCAAGCATCAGAAGCCCTGGACTCACGTGAGCATTGGAAATTCACCAAGGTAATAGCAGTGGGAGAGCCTGGAAGTTTTGAATTTATCTGGAGATGTCGAAAAAGAGAAAAAAAAAAAAAAAAAAGAGAAAGCTGGGTGTACTACACTTAAAATACACAGTAGCAGAAGAGGATTTGACTTGGTAAATTAAAAAATTTTGAAGACAAATTCACCTACTGTACTTGAACAGTTAGGTATGACTACAGCTCTGCCTTTTCTACAAAACATGTGTTTTACACATTTATTCATACCCATGAGGGGAAAAAGCTTGTTCTGTGCTTCTGCGCCCATTACTTGTGTGAGTAATTCTTCGCAGCACAGTGAAGGCGGCTGTAAAGGCTCCTTGCATCATTAAAGGCTCATAGGAGTGGTCCCATCTTTTGTTACGTATGTTGAGACTGAGGTCACTGTAACGAGGAACTTTCAAAATACTGAGAAACAAGTATTTCATCTTAGATTTCACCCCTGAAGTCCATCATTACCAGTTAACTAATGGTTCCCTCCAAAGAGAGCCCACAATGCAGAAGTATATTTTCAGACATTCAAGAGCCTGTCAACGTGACACCCAGTCTTCCAAGCAAATTCATTAGGCCAGAATTAAATGCTTACTGTGGAGGAAAATATAGGAAGAGAAACTTCAGCCTTTGTCACCCATACTTTTGTTAACCTAGACTTTGCCAGATTTGCAGCATGTCACAACCGGTGCTTGCCGGGGCCATTGAGGCACCAGGAATGCATTCGCTTTGTGAAGAAGTAGTTTCCGCTTGCATGTGACAAAGCAGCTAGCTGGCTAGTCAGCCTCAGTCAGTGTCTATTTATGGCAAAATGTCAAAAAAGAATGTCCTGCATTTGTGGCTCAACAATAATGAACATGGCTAAATCTGAAAATGAACAAAGGGAAGTGAACAGCTTTTTAAATCCTGAAGAACATTCGATTCTTGGTGTCCTTTTTGTTCCGATTGTTTGGGCTGAAGGCTGTGAAAGGACCACCTGTTGGGCTGCCATTTTGGGATTGTGCTAAATGCAGTGATTGCATGAAAGAACACTTTCCAAAATAACCTGGTATTATTATTCACTTATTTTATAGTAAATCTGCATTCAGAACCGGCAGGAAAGTGTAAGGCTTTTTTTCCAAGTGAAATTTAAAGCTGTAAGGTCTCTATAAATGCGCTTACTGCGGATGCATGATTTTATAGTGACAATCATGATACTTTAAAAGGAGCTCAATTAAACCTTTGATGCAGCAAGAAGTTCCTCTGTAATAGAAAACTAACCCGTTGAAGCAATAAATATAAGATGAAGGAGAGATTAATTTATACAGGACTGAGTATCTCTGAGGATTAAGTTAACAAGGGCTACTTGCACACAATGTAATTTAAATATTTATTTTTCTCCTGGCACAAACTTGAAATTTTTAGTGACGCCATTTTTTTTTTAATGTCTATAAGAATGTTCTTGGGTGTAATTTGCTTTTGTTCAAAAGGCTGCATTGAATTGTGCTAGAATGTTACTGAATTTTGAAAAAATTTACCACAAACCAGTATAAATATTTCATCTAAAAATATGAAAGATGTACTCATTTTTCTAAGAGGTTTTTTTTTTGTAACAGATACTTTATACAGTAAAGGGATAATGATTATTTACATAATAAAATAAGAAGAAATGTTGCCCAAATTTTAAAATACAAAATAATTTGTGTTTTATAAACATAACATCATCCAACTATTAGTTTTTAAGTTGAGACAGATGAATCCATTCACACAATTAAGTATCTTTAATATAATACATAAAAACGTCCACCTGATTCCAATAAACATGCCCATTAATGTATTAACAAAGCAAATCTTTCCATGAGTTTTAAATAACCTTTGCTTAAAGCCAATGTTAATAATGCTTAAAGTAGTAAGGAACGAACATGTTTTCCAAAATATATTTTCTTTTTTACACTCATTATGAATTCTGAAGTTATTTACATAATCTCCCATGTATTACCCTAATTTTTCTTAAATATAGGTGCCTGCGTAAGCTTATTGCCACAGGTACGTTAGTTACAAGGATGAGCAATGAGCCTTCTCTGTGTGCATCTGAACTTACACTCTCACTTCATGCTACACGACACACATTTCCAAAAACTTTGTATGAATTGTAGCTGGAAAGGGACTTCAGGATTGGAGCTGAGGTATGCAATTAATTGGAGGGGCAGCAGAAAGGAAAGTCTACATGAATAGCTGGATATAGTTCCAGCTGCTTTCACCAGTTTCAATCACAAAAGTTATAGCTAAAACTCAGGAGTTAAGTATCCTGGGTGTTGCATATTTTTCATCCTCAGAAAAGTCAAGGCAGTTGTACATCTGAAAATGAGCCATAAATATATTGGTATACATAAGAGAGACTTTATTTCCTAGAAACCACCTGTATCTTTTATACTAGCAGAAATGTAGCTTAATGTAGCACTATCACTACTTTTAACAGTTAAAATGTAATTTAAAATATATTGTGATGGGTTAAAGTTACTCTTAGAAAATAGTGGTTTTGTTGGTCAAACAACATTGCTAGCCAAGCAGATTTTTACATATTTCCTATGTTAGAGAAGAATGAGTTTTTATGTGACTATCAGTTCAGAGGGAGGAAAAGGTGAAGTGGAACAGCATACAATGCACAAGTATAAATTAATGTCTAGATTTATCGTTCACCATGCCATAAAGAGGATGTACTACACACAGTTATTCTGTTAGGGAATTATGGAAACTGAGGCTAGTGAGCAAAAATGACTTATGTCTGTATGAAAATATGTATCTTTGGGAGAGATACAGTATGTTTGGAATCCTGAGGGTTAATGAGAGGTAAGCTGGTGAAGGGGGGAGAGGAGATAAGGGAAATAACAGAAGCTGAATAGATGAAAGAAGTGATTCAGTGAAAAGCATTGTTGATCACAGCTAGGTGTCAGAAACAAACTAGAAAAATGGGAACTGCCTTAACATTGGCAGGAAAATAATATATATATTAAAAAAAAGAACTTATACCACATACTAAAAAGAGCAAGAAAATAAGAAATAATAAAAGGCTTTCAGGCTTTCTTTGGGACTCGTCAATGAAAAATAATGCAAGCAAGCAAGAAAGAAAGCACTGAAATGGAATCCTCTCTGAAGGTATCTGGGGGAGAGGGGTTCATTGTCACGTCCTTTTCACATCAAGAATTTAATTTTGTATTCTCTTTGTCTGTCTTGAGCTATACTTGAAGTTATTTTACACTGGTTACTTTTTCTTCCTTTTCATCTGCTTAGGTAGTCTGCACTGGTGGAAAAACAGCCAGAATAGGAGAAATCTAGCCATGAATTAAATAATCTGGTTGTCCCTTGCCAATGTGATTTTTTCCTAAAGTTTGAACTGTACTCAAAGGCAGAGCAGGATCCTTTTTCCTGAGTACTGTACGGAAATGCAGTTCTTCTATTTCCCTCATTTTCCATTCCTGTTTTTAACATCTGTTTTTTTACAGAGAAATTATATCACTTTGGAGCATCCAGATTTCCTTATGCGTATGCCACATGAGGTGCAGATATACTTTATAGAACCTCATCACCTATTTACCTGTCTTTCACTTTAGGCAACCTGAAAAAAAGATACTGGCTTATATTTTCCCTCTGGAAAGCCCTACCCCAGAATTTTATTAGCAGAATATTAAAAACCCCCAAATGCCATTTGCTTTTTAGTGACAGGGACATTCCAGTTCCTACCTATGTAATTCTGTTTACACCCATCCCCCATGAATTCCTAGGACAGTTTCTCTTACATTCAGCTTCCTTCTGGTGCCCATAGCAACACCATCTGGTACTGAAATGTTCCTGCAGGATTTGCAGGAGTCCTTTCAAAACAAGATGCTGATTCTGCAGTTACACACCCAGCTACTTATATCAGATTCGTAGTCTGAGCCCTCCGTTGTTCGTGAAAGGCAATGCGGCTGACCACCAACTGTCCTCATCATCGTTAGGGACAGAATATGTTAGGTATGTTCTGGTTTGTTTGGGTTTTCTTCCCACAATGGCAACCAACTTGTTTGTTTTCCATACATTACTTAACTGTGTGAAGAAGTCGCAGAAGTTTGTGGGGTTTGAATTTTAGGACAATTCTGCTGGCTTTTTTTACATTTCTCCATCTGCAAATACACTGACATGCATGATCTTGAGGGCAATGATCCTGAGGGCAATGATGTGAAGGGGGAAAAAGAACATTTGGTTAAAAAACAAACTGGGAGAAGTTCTGGTGAACTCCCAACAGCTGGCACCTGCAGCTGAGGAGCTTTTACCAGAGCGTGGGTACCAGGAGCCCAGGTCCCTTGGGACACCTGGTAGGGGTCAGAGCTGCTCCCGTTGAGCTGGACCTTGGCAGGTGCCGCAGATGCACATAGTGGAGTGAAAGGGAAGGGCTGGTGCCATTGCCATTGCTCCTCTCTCGCCGCGTGCGCTGGGATTGAGGAGGCTCAAAAACAGCTGTGGGAGCCAGTCTGCCTCCATTCCTCTCCCCTGCATGTTGGAGGTGCCAGCAGATCTTCAGAGGAGTGGAGAAGGCTGAGGAGCTACCCCTAGGGGTGCTCGGAGCCTCTTAGCCCCCCCCGTTCCAGATCTTCAGGATGGAGACAAAAAATGCTTCTTCCAAGCACCAGAACTGTGCCCATTGTGAGTATCACTCATTCATATGATTTTGGCTAAAAAAAGGAAAGGAAGAGTAGTGATTGACACTGCACACTTTGTTCATTCATTTTGAATTCTGTGTTGTGCCACACTGCATGCTAGGAAATGTACCCTAGGATATTTTTAAATCTATAAAAGTTCAGTAAATGGAGACTTCCCTGCAGGACTCAGCTATTAAATCTTTGCTGGAAAGTGGGAGCCACGACCATTAAAAAAATCGTATTCTGGTGAGACTAATCACATCTTCATACTACTAAAGTATGCTTGAATTCAGATGTTAATCACACAAATATTTGGCAGTCCTATGTTGTGTAGAACAAATGCCATGACTTGGCAGAGTTAAGTAACCCCTTATCTCTGAAATTATCTTGAGAACATGGAAATATTTGGGACATGCCTTCAGGGTGAAGGCAGAACATTTGGCATGGTGAGGCAGGAATAATCCCTTCCCTCACCATCACATAGCGAAAGGAAAATTCACCCGAAGTGCAGCTGCTCCTACCCTCTGCTGTGCACAACAGCATGGGCTGAGCTCCTCTCCCTGCCCTGAGCAGGGGGCCCGGACAGGCGCAGCCCCCAGCCCAGGGCCCATGCCAGCAGCACTCCAAGAAGGAGCTGGATATTGCCGGCAGTTATAATACAGACATAAGGTTTGGGCCTTTGTATGGAAAGTGTGCAAGGGGTGGTAGGAGCCAACCCAGCCCCACTGGCGCTCTGAGAGATGCCGTATGCGGTTGTGTCTGGGAGTCAGGTATGCAGAAGGCTGAGGCTCTGAACAGAAAAACAAGAACTGGTAAAAGGGAGAGCTTGAAGCTCCTTTGGAGGAGATGGGTCACAAGTCACCCTACTGTGTGTTGACTTTACCAGAGTTGTTCCAGAGCAGGTGTCAAGCTGTGCGAGCGGTGTCCTGAGGCACATTGCAACCTTCGCACATACTGTGCAAAAGGTGTAGTTCTGAATAACTAAGAATTTAATTTTAATTCTGAGTTTTCAGCTTATTAAAGAAAGAAAATTTTCTTTATGAGTGAAATACCCTTTTCAACATGCCAGGAACTCTGAATGGCTTTCTAACATTACTATTGGACAATCATATTTTCATCTGATGTCATTCTTACCCAGCACTAAATCCCCCGTTACTGACAATTAACTCCTTATTTGGTCATTGCTATTCTTGCTCCAGAAACAGAGGTCAGAAAATTTCTTTTGTTTGAGGGATGGCAACTTTGTGAGCATATCTTGCCCTTGGGGCAGTTTCTTTCATTCTCCTGGGAATAATGCTTGGTCAGAGGAAAGCAAAACTGGGGGTACTATCATGTGTGTTGCAGGAATGGAGGGTTGCAGTGCGGGAGGGAAGGAGGAATCTGCAGCCCAGCCTGGATCTGGCAGGATTTCTTTGTTTGTTTGATCAAGAAATGCTTCATTAATATTTCTATACTGGACAGGCTTGGAGTTCCAGGTTGGATTTAGAAGCGGCACCCAGACATACTGAATTGGGTGATCCCAGCTGGCACAGACAGGACTAGACTTTTAAACAATACAGATAAAAAAAATGGGCCAGTGCATTTGTTTATGAACACAAGGGCTAGAAAAATAATTTTTACAATTGATTCAGGCTGAAGCTTATGTTTTCATCCTGGGTTGGTTTTTTTTGTTGTTTGTTTGTTAGGGTTTTTGTTTGGTTTTTTATGTACTCTTCCTTATATCTTATTATTAGGGAGTATTTCTTTTATGCAAAGGAATCCTGATGCTACACAAGCCTTCAAGGAGATAAAAATGTTTTTCTTGTCATGGGTTTTAAATTGAAACTGCAATCTGAAAGAATTGTTTATCCTCCGTTTCTAAGAAAACTTTTCTCGGGAAGATACATTAATCCTGCAAAGTTAACAAATCAGCCAGTTCACACCAGACTGCATCTTCCTTGTATTTGAGATTCTGTGGTTTGCTATTTAGAACTCAGAAAGGTCCAAGATGTGGGGCCCAATTCATCACTGCATTTGTTTTAGTTTATGCTTGCATACAGCTGTTGCTTCTGAGTTAATTTAAATTAGGTTAAAAATTTCTCAAGACACATGCTACCTCTTTCTGAATGTCTAGAAAGTCCCTGGCAAAACTCACAATGAAATTTTGGTAGTTTCTAATGATAATAATAAATCACATCCAAAGGTGTTTGTGTGCATGTGAAGGCAATGGACACTTTATTAAAATAAAATAAATTAAAAAAATAAAAATAAAAAAAAGAGAAAATACTAAGTGTAAGAATGATTTACTCTGCAAGCAAAACTGTGTAACTCAGGGCTGTCAGGTTGTTCTCAATGCTAAATCTTGTCCCAGTTCTTAATATAGACTGGTAGTCTGTGTTCCTTGCAACGGAGATTCTAGCCCCCCTTTTGAAAAACTGTTTTACTACCTGTAGGTGCTACTAGAGAGAAAAATCTGGGCTTTCGCCCAGCTATCATTCCCTTTAAAAAATTCTCTTTGCTGATAGTCAGAATCAATATTTACCAAGTCAAGAAATGCCATTCCTTGTCTGAGCACTCCATACGCCTGCACCCAGCTATAACCCATCCCTTTGTTATCACTTTGCTCTGCTGAACAAATGCAGGTTCTTTTCTAAAAATGATGGAAAATCAGAGTAATTGACAGTAAAAGCTATTTTTAATAAGTAAAGCAGTAATCAGCTACCTGATATGTAAGTCTGGAGAATGGGGCATAGTTAATTTAATATGAACGATGAGTTTCATACACTGAAACTATAAATGTTACGCAGATTAGTTGCTTTTAATCCCATTTAACTAAAGCTCCCCAATTCATTCTTCTAATCTTCCCTCAAAAACAAATCCCCCCAACTTCTCAGTCATGTTTTCTATCCTCCTTGGAATTCCTCTCTATTTGTCTACATATTTTGAGCATAAAGAAAGGCCCGGGGTGAATGCAGGATTCTAGGAGGGACTCTGTCAGCATTGTGCTAAATCCGTAATTAAAAAGGGTTAAAGTTAATATATTTAAGCCACAACAGTGAATCCATTTGATCACACATGACAACAGGAGTATTTATAATGATTGTCTTACCTCTCAAATGGTCAGACTTAAGAGTGTTTAATCTGTACAGATTTGTTTTCTGTAATTAAGATATTAAGGACATTTCCAAGGCAGTGCATTTGCTTGAATTCGGGAAAGAGAATTATTTTTAGAGGATTTCAAAAATCTTATGCCCTGGCAATTTTGGTCAGCAAATAACAACCTCTCTCTTCTCCTTCTTCACTTTGACACTGATCTTTCTGCCTCAGTGTAGTATGACCTGTACCTTACAGTGGTAGCCTCCGTACTCAGGCACAGAGCATTGCAGGACGATGCACAGCAGCAACGGCACCTGCAAATAACATTTTCGAAACACTTTTGTGCACTTTTTACTGAAATGCTTAAATAACACTGTGGAGATTAAGAAAACCCACATGTTCATTCTATCAAGCATTAGCTGAATGTAAACAGACTTTGTGTAAATTTTATTATTTAAATGTCCCCCAAACTATGCCAGAAAACCAGCTGCACACAGCAACCCCAAAGCGGTTGAATGCAAGGGTGTAGTATTAGACTCTGAGACACCACAGATTATAATTATACAACCACAATCTGTTTTATTACCTTTCGGACCTATAGCCAAATCTGAAAGTAATTTTGGTGCGGGCATAGTTTAAAGTGAAGAACACCATCCATGCCACTTATTTATTAAAAAGGAGCATAGCCCACATTCTGATTATATTTTTTGACAAGTCATTGGCAAACCTGCTATTTCTGTTGCCACCAACGGGCATGAACGTAACACCTTGCATCCACTCTCATGCCTTGGGAGCCCAACAGGGTAATGACAGTTCCAGCCTTACAAAGTCTCTGATCTGAAGAACTTCCCCTGGGCACAAGTTCTCAGTACTTTGTATTGTCAGACTCACAGGGACAGGGTTCAGAAAGTTTGTGGTTTGGTTTTTTTTGCTTTGCTTTTTTTCCAGCCAGTGGTGCTATGGAATGAATCCGAACCAGGTAACCCGTGAAAATAAATTGTGTTCTCTCCCAAGACTAATTCAGCTGTATGAAGCACATATGCATGTGTACCTTACCCCCCCCCCCCCCACCTGCACAAGTACACACATACACACACATTTACATGAGTAGATTAACTGCATCTAAAAATCAATTACTGATCTGTATGCACATGTGTTATTAAGATTTATGAAGACTATGCATAGATTTAACTACAGGTTCTGGTTTTGTTCCTAAAAATTTGAATCGAAGTGTGGTCCTGATGCTCTTCATCTCTCTACTATTTACCTACACAACCATGAGCATGTGATCTTCATTTGTATATGATATATACAGGTGTCAGGGGGAAGATGCATATAGATACATCTATCTATGTATCTGTATATGACCATCATGTGCTGTTTATAAAATGAGTTTATTACATATACAAACAATAATTATTCTAAACATGCAATTATATATCCATATTGTGTGTCTATATGGGGTTTTTTTTGTCCTTAATGGAAAACTTGAACTGCAAGCAGCCATGTCAGAACTCAGATGGTTAACATTCACTTCTTGCTGTTTTATTGCATATTACTGTGCGCTCCTGAGCAGCAGGAGCAGATTCAGGCAATTACAATCAAGTCAGGGCACACGCCGTGGCTGAGCAACACGATCATGATGAGGATACTGATGAGGCACTTATCGAAAACCCCACATCATCCACACTCATCAGCCACAACATGTCACCCCAAATGAGGCATCAGCTGCCTTCAAATGGCTCATTGCACACTGTTTACAGCTTTCTTTGGACCCACTTTTGATTTTGCGGTCAGGACTTAGTTCAAACAGCAGCTGACTGGCACTGGCAATCCTCAGGGTTCAG
>NW_010132683.1:32621-43552 GCF_000699245.1 Pterocles gutturalis
CCCGGGAGTCAGGAGTGTTTTGACACTGGGCCTGACCGACAGAGAGGAAAGGTCCTGGCTCAGTCCCCGCCAAACATCGGTCCCTCTGAGGGGAGAGAATGAGTTATTTTAGAAACATCTGAAATCAGGTGAGGAGGGGCAGTGGGAGAGAGAGGAAAGCAAGCAAACAAACAGTCCCACAGCACTTTCTGATATTTTTTATTTCCTGCCTCCACCTTAACGAGTGGCCAGCAACAGGAATTCAGGCAGAAACATTTTGGACCCAATCCTTGTCATTTCTGGGACCCCTTGAGACACTTTGATAGTGTAAAAGGGTCCTTAAAGTGGGGGCACAAGTCATGGGCTCTCTATTCAAAATTGTCTTTGCGTGGGAATTGCACTAAGCTTGGACTTTTCCTTGACTGCAAACCTTTCCTCATTACTTACTGGCTTTCAGGAAGACTTTTCCTTCTTATTTAGTTGTTTCTGCAAAAAGCAAGCAATCAAGGAAGAATCAACAAGGAAGAGTGCTAATACATGGATGATTCCTGGGGATCAGCCTCTCCTGGAGTGAGGGTCAGTGTTCACCCAAAAAGGAACAACTCCAAAACAGAGAGACTGAGACTCCCTTCAGCCCAGCTGATGGGCACTTGAAAGAGGTGCTGAGAGACTCACTGGAGTAGGAAAGATGGTGTCCAGACCCTTGCCTAAATCAAGTGGAGTGAAAGCTCTGAGGTGGAGATGGTTCCTCCCGCAGAGCATCCCCCTGGGCTGAACTAGACCTGAGATGCTTTCTCCTGCCACAACTGCCTAGAAACAGGTATTTCCGCAGCATGGATTAAAACTAATTTGTTTTGATAAATAGAGATTTTTCTGATAAGAAAGTACTATGTCATGGAGTCCCTGACACTCTGCCAAAGAGAGGTGAAAGAACCTTAGGGGGAACAGAAATTTAGTCCTTGAACTTCAGACACTAGCTGATGAAAACACACACTAATCAATTGTTGTTGGTTCATATCAGTTTATATTACTCTTCCTCTTCTATCTCATAGTATCTTATGAAATTAATTTATTAATGACAATTGCAAATGTCAAAATTCCCCATAACTGGCTTCTATGCCAATTAAAAAATCTCATTTTAAAAATAGACAAGCTTATGAAATGAAAGCTGAAGTTGTTCACCCAGTCTTACACGACCAGCTCAGACCCATCAAGTAAATCATTAGACAACACTCCCTCTTCTGATTGTTCAATCAAAATGTAGGAATACATATATATATATATAGTTACTTTTATGGTTACTGTCTGCAGTCTGCGCTGTCTGCCTCAATAGTTCTCGAATTCTAGAACGCAGCATGCTCCCTCTGGATGCCAAATTGTAACAGCATATTGCATCATGAAAACCTTTGAAACAAAAATAGAGGATCCATGCAGGTTTTCTCACATATGTACATACATCTGAGGGTTTTTTTCCTTGCTGCTTTCATTTCTAATCTGTGTTGAACAATGCTTTTTCTCTCAGGGATAGATTCTTCCTGCTTACTAAGATTTTATTTAATGTTAAATAGAGGAAAAATATTTTCCAAAATGGCAAACTAGATGGTCTCAGGAGAGACAGAGATTAACTATGATCCATTTATTAGTCTTATTTACTAAAACCTTTTTTTTTTTTTCTTTCCCAGGGATAGCAAACATTCTACACAAATCCTAAACCCATTAATTTTCTCAAAATAGCTTAAACGTATTGTTAGGACTCCTGTCATGCTAGCTTCTCTGTGTGCTCAGCAATATAAGCAGGGGGAGGAGGTAAGGAGTGTGTATGCAACAGGATGGCACAGCATAAAATTCCTGAAAAGCGCTTGGCCAAAATAAAATTGAGCTACTCGTGCACAGCACTGCAAAGACATGAAACTCTGTGAATGATGCTAGATAAGAACTGAAGCACCGGTGGTAAAGCATCCTAATTACAAACGTGCGGTGCAGGCAGAATAATGGACAGAGTAGCAGCTCTGGTAGCTCTGTAAAAAGGAGTGGAAGTTTGCATTTTTGTGTCTGTATCTTGAATTGGAGTGTGTGTGTACGTACGTGTGTGTGTGAGAGAGAGAGAGAGAGAGAGAGAGAGAGAGAGAGAGAGTGTGTGTGTAAAGAACTGGTTTTGGGTCATCATCTTACGCTCTTTGTGATGCACATTCTAATTTAGGCAAAAGGGATGCATCTTTCAAATGCAGATCATGTTTGCATTAGAAGAGCAATGAGAACACTTGTCACTTTCAGAACATTTATGTGCTAGAAGTACTGTTAGCAGAAGAGCAGTTTAGATAAATTCAAGACTTTTTTTTGCTGATCACAAACATTAAGCTTCACACCTGAAACCCTCAACCCCCTGCTGTGCTCTAATCCTAGCACCATTCACCCTTAGAGACTCAAAGTGCTGTGCCACTGCTCTCAAACATTTGATTGCCCTTACTTTGAATGCCACCACCTGCAAAAATGCCTTTTTATTCCCTTTGAGCCTCTTGAGAAGGAAGTAAAAATGATAATTCATGACAAACATTAATTAATTGTTTACAAGATGATCTTTTCTTTTTCTAACTTCTGTTCAGCAGACATGTTGAGCTGCAAGACTCCACGCTTGATGCCAGAGCTTGTCAAGAGGTCTGCATTGTTGTTTATCACTCAGGCATAGGATAGACTGCAGGTCATTGTTTCTGCAGTTCAAGTAGGACTGTCTAGCTCTTGTTTGAAGAATGGAAGTGCCATGCATGAGTTCCCCAGTATAAAAGAACTACCGGTTCTGAGAAGGAACAGGGATTTAGCTTCTAATGCAGAGTAAATAAACATTTTTCACCATCTCTTGCTCCATGTGATTTCAGAAAGGTCAAGAGGTGCCATTACAGTATTTTAAAAGCTTCAAATTATGTTTAAATAACGTATCGCTAAACTCGGAGGAATCTTATCAGAATTTAAGAACCTATTGTCGGTGTTTTAGTTCTTGAATTCATCATCAGACGAAGACGTATTTTGAAAGGAATGTGCTGTTGTTAGGAAGGCTTGGACTCTGCTTCTCCCCCAAGCTGAAGCATAACCCTCCCCCTGACAATGCAGACTTGATATAAATGAGTCCTTACATTCAAGAATTAATTCTACCAGAGACATTATACAATGCTAATAACTGACCTGAGTATCCCAATGACAGGCTAAAAGAGAAAAATATAGTAAAATTTAACAAAACACCACCAAAACATTGAAACCTGGGCAGCAAAATTTAGCTCCGCAAATTACACTTATGCAGCTAAAGGTAAGCAAACAGTTTAGCAGGGAAACTGAGCTGCCGCAACCCGGCTGAAATCGTTAGAAATTGTGGTGCACAGCACCTTTGCAAATCAGACTTTTTATATACGTTTATTTACACCGATGTAAGCAGACATTGTTCGGACATGTTGCCCTGTTCCTCTTTCAAGAAAACAATTCCAATAACTTTAAACCACATCAAAAGCCTGGCAAAAAATTAAAGAGAGTAAAAGGTCTTACTTGTAGGAAGTGTACAGTAATATAGCTTCTCGCAGAACGCGGGTTTCCACATTCCAAATTAGGAGACTTAAGATCACGGCTGCAAGGCTACAAATCAATGCTATATTTTCTGAGTTAATACTAAGGGTTGCACTTAACAGACATGGAGACTAATAAGGTATGCAGAAGGAGTAAAAGCAGTGCACAAAAAATTCAGGCCTTCGTCTTGGCGATGATCCAGCACAATGATGTTTCAACCAGATTTGAAAAAAAAATAAAAATCAATAACATCTGTGGTATAATGGTTAATTAAAGAAGCTCTTCAGCAGAGCTCAAGATGAGAGGCTCGGCCTGAAATTCAGACAGCTGAAGCTTGATTATCAGGAAAGAATGCTTTTTTAGCTATGAGTGGATAGGCCAAAAGCTGCAATGTGTGGAAATGGGGGAAAAATTGCTTTTATTTTAACTTTCTTTAAGTAATCAATACATGGTTTTCACCTGCATTAGGAGCTGTTTAGAGCAAAAACCTCTTTCTATACATCTGTATAAATATAATCCACTCCCTTTGGAATCTATAGATTTAAAACAACAGTAAGGATAAGCAGGTTGTCTCCCTACCCCCAGCCCCTCTGTCTGTGCCTGAAGTTCAAGCCCATCCCATGACAGATCCCTCCAGCTACATTCTCTTCTTATTTGGTGTAATTTTTAAAGACCTGAGCCTTTCAAGATTGGGCCCTAAATAAATTAATCAAAGATTGAATATTAAAGCACAAGATCTGCAGTAACCAGACAATTCTACCGTCAACCTCTGCAACCTTCTATCCTGTTCTTTCTATTCTTTTGTCACCTCTATCTAAAATATATTTTCACAGACTTACAGCCAGAAGGGACTATCTTAATCTTTTGCATGACAAGGACAGAGGTCTGCAGCTGGTAATTCCTGTGTGTTTTCTATATCCCAGGGATGTGCAGGAAGACACACAGTAAAAATACAAACAAACAAACAAACAACAACAAAAAAAACAAACCCCAAAACCCCTCAATTTATAGGTTTCAAATGAGAGAAAATTCACTCCATCTCTTGGCAAGTTGTTCTGAAAGTTAATTAGCATCACCATAAAACTGCCTTATTTTTAGTCTGAATTTTTTCTACCTACTTGTGTCTTTGCGAAGTTCAAGAGCCCTGGGCTGTCAGAAATCATTTCACTGTAGAAATTACAGACCATGGTCAAGTCTGCTCTTCATCTTCTTCTGGATAAACTGAAAAGGTGGTACCTCTTTACTTTCTTGCTGTAGACAGATTTTCTTACTATAGACAGATTTCCCAGATTTTTTCTTGTAACTCTTTTCTACGTCAGGGTCCTTTTCAAGGGCAGATAGACAAACACAAGCTCTTCCAGTAGCAATCTCACTACTGCTTAATATTAGGGCTCTGCCTTCTACTTAGTTTTTCCCCATTGATCCATTCAAAAACTTCTCAGCTGCCAACTCCCACGTGAACAGCTCAATTATTTTTAGCCTCAGTTATTTCACCCGTTTTTTTCCAAAATCCATGTCCCTTCCTTAAAAAAAAAGAGCAACATTCCCTCTTCTAGAAGATGAAAATACCTTGTATTTGACCATGTTATAATAAATCTTGTTAGAAAGATTACAGGTCTGCAAATACAACAATCCTTTCATTCTGCAATGCTAAGTAAATTATCTCCCACGTATTGTAACTGTCAGGACCTGTATTGCCTATTTTCCGGGAAATACCAAAATGGAATTCAAACAGTTGGCAAATATTTTTAAAGTTAGCCAGCAAATTAAGTTTCTGGCAAAAAAATTTTGCTGGGTAAAAATGATTTATTTAAATAATTTAAACATTTCATTCAATTTTTTTATTTTAAAATTAATATTGCTTCTATTTACATATTGCTTCTTAAAATGCACATCAAAATTAATTATCAAACCCTATCAAAATGTTAAAACAAGTTGTTTCAACACTAGCATGGTGTTTCATTTCTTTTTCCTAGGTGCAATCTCTGGAAAGCATTACTTTTTCCAGACTTTACAAATCTAAGTGAAACAACACTGCTCATTAAAAAATATTGTAGTAAATGGGTTTAACTCACACTAATGAAAATCTGAGAAGGCAGGTCTTTCTTTTTAAACTGTAAAGCACTAAGTAGCAGTAGAAATAAAATCAGAAGTTTTGCGAAATGAGAATTTTCAGGGCAGGACTTCCAAAAGTAATCAGGATCGATTTACTGATGCTTTCATTGAAATCAGTGTTAGCTTTATGGTTTTCAAAGGGAGCAGACCTAAGTCAAGAGAGAGTGCAAAGTAAAATCCTACCCCTTCAAACTTTCTGTCAGAATTCTTCGGATTGCTCTGGAGTTCAAGTGGAATTTTCCTCAGCAAACAGCATACCCAGTGCAAATATCTTTTATGTCATCAGCGCTGAAGAAGTGGAAACATCAGCAAGTACATATTTGGAAATATAGCTGCATTCAGAGTCAAAACCAAAGGAGACAGATATCATTAAGAAGTAGCTGTGCCTGGCTAACTCCGTGTCAGGTTACATCCATTGGTGCATTTTGTTGTATGTGTCAAACGTATCTGAGCATGCAATTTTTTCTTCCTGAATTAAGTTTTATTTGATATACATAAATGACATAAAAAAAACCATAATCATATTTTCTTTTTGGACAAGAAATGTTCCCCATCCCTCAGACCTGTATTACAAAGCATCATGTTAACCGTTCTCTGCCACAATTAAGCTCCTGCAGACACTGGACCATGTCCAGTTGCCCTGTCTCACACAAAGTGAGAAGAGCACTGGTGAAACCTCTTTGCTCTCCCACAGCATCCAAAAGAGCCAAACACTCAATTAATAAAATATTTCTGCCTGTAGACCTCCTTACATGAATTGACAGCTCTCCACTCTACAGTAGTCCCCAGTGAGATCCCTTTGCAAGGGTCCTCTGAACAGGCAGAGTCTGCCAAGAGATGACACACTGCAATGGTGTCATTTTTAAACCCAGCTTTAGTAATGATCTGGCATTCAGCTGGTTCCATCAGTCCCTACCTTTTGCAGTCCCATTTAGGTAATCAAATAGTTATTATTTTTCATGTGTCATGTGCACTCATTGTTCGAGGGAGTATTCCTCCCACAGAGGACCAGGGCCTTCAGCCAGATGAATGGTGGCTGTAAGTGCTGCAAGGGCAAGTAATGGGGTTAGCACTGGACTAAGGATTTGAGGCAGTCACATTGGCATTGGTCTTGCCAATAATTGCTGTCAAGATTGCCTAGAAGTCCCAGGATCCAGAGCATCCAGTTGAGAAGCCAGAATGGCGTGAAGATTGTACATCATCCACACAGATTGATGTGTGTCAAGAGATAACCTTGAACTTCCCTGAACTTTGCAGAGTCTCCCTCAAGACCTCACACACCAGACTGGCTTTCCCCTCCTTTCCCTCCAAAGGTGTCAGTGGACCTTGGCATGGCATTGCTCTGCTGCGAGTACTCAGGCGACCCCATCTCTCTGGCACCTCAGCAGGAGCCTCTATGAACGCTGGAGTCCAGTGAACCTCTTTCCTACTGTTTCCTCCCACCTGTGTCAGTCCCAAAACTTAACCACAGGTAATGTTTGCAAATCTTGGCCCATATAATCAGCAATTTTCCTAATTTTCCCTAAAATTTGTTCCCTCTGAAACTGCAGATTCCCAATATCCATTGGGCATGCAGACACCGGGGCAGGGTATGCAGAACCTTGGACGGGCAACTGGTACCGAACTTACTGGGTCTGCCCTGTTGGTTTAATCACAAGACTGATATGATTTGGGTCTGGGCACAGCACCAGGTTAAGTATGTGCAGACCTGTCACAGCATTGCTTGAAAATCCACCTTGAGCAACCAGCTTGTGACCACGCTTCAATACACAGGAAACTTGAACTGCAGATAAACTGTAACTGCTGTAGTTCCTTTGGACAGCTGTGACCCACCAGGAGCTTGCAGAATGCTCTTGCATCCTTACGAACCTTAAAAGAGACCAGTGGTATTCTTAACATATGTCTGGGATCACACTTCTGGGTGAGATACTGAGCTCAGAAAAGTTTCTGAAGTGCTGGCTTTAATTTGTTTAGTCAGAAGAGAGCAATTTGATTTCTGTGATTTGTTTCACCCCCGGCTCTCCTACAAGGTCAGTTTATAATGTGAAGTGGCAATCTCTGAAGCACAGAAAGCGTACACACTAGGAAACAGGCAGACCACCAAGGTACTTCACACACTGTAGCCCACAAAAGTTACTGCAGAACTGGGGGGGGAGATGTAGAAGTGTGAAACTCTGTATTTCACATCTAACTTCTCTGAGACCAAAGAATAACTCGAAATGGCATTGCAGTGGTTGCCACGGCCTGCAGGCAGAGTAGGCTCTCCTCTACTTGCCTTGGTTTCAGCTAAGACAGGTTTCTGTTTTCTCTTGCTTCCTTAGGCTGAATAAAGAAGCCACAATAGACATTTGCATGGAAAGAGGAAATAACTGGCATGGGATTATCATGAAATTCCAATGGGTCATAGGTTTTTATGTTTTTCCTCCATATGTTTACAGACAAATGTGCCAAAAAACACTTCTGATCTGAATTAATGAGAGAGGTAAATTTCAGAATTGCACTCTGCAGTTCAGCCTCTGAACTCTAACCAGCAAAGCAAGATTCAGAGTGAGATCCTCCCACACTGCTTCAAACACACACACGTGGACATGCACATACTTCTTCGAAGTCTGAAGCAACACAGAAGCTGGCAAAATCAAGAATTAACAGCCCAACTGCATTCCAAAAGAGCTCTTGCACAACAACCTCTCCTTGAAAGTACTAAGAGCCACATGCCTTGCTGATAAAAGATACCTAATTTCTGCCTGTTGTTTCTGCACCTCTGTACTGAATTCTGCAAGTTTTCTTGCTTCAGTGTTTTGGAGAACATAGTATGAACTGCAGTGGAAAAATGACAGGTAAAAGCTGAAATAGAGGCATGGCTTTAAAAAGGTGATAGAGGTTAAATAGGATCTACCTGGGTCAGAGGAGCAGTGAAGTAATGGATCTTTTTATACAAATGAATCCAAAAAGTAGAGGTTTCAGTTTAGAGAATGAGCTACTTTTAATTTTGCCTGAACTGATTCATCTGTGCCCTGATTCATATATCCAGACTGATGACGTTACCCCTGCCACCGCAGAAGAAACACAGAGCAAGAGCCAGACCTCCGCTGTCTTTGCAGAAATCTGGAGCAAGTCCATTGACTTCTGTGAGTTACTCTTGGTTTACAATGAAATAAATGAGAGCAGAATCCAGCCCATGAAACCATAAACTCAGCTGTTATTGGGCAGAGTCTTAGACTCCACTATTAATATCTGCACTGAGAGCTATTCTGATTACAATTGCAAAATAATATTTTATATCCACTTTTACTATCTTATTCAAATACAGGAAATGAGTCAATCTTCAGAGAACAGAAAGACCAGTCAAAAGAATTGGAGAGTCATATAATTCAGCATCCAACTTTGAAGTGAAGGAAAGGAAAACTGATTCCTGCAAATAGTCTGCAAGTGGGACTGTTAACATATCACTAAAGGCCATACCCACAGACTCTCTTGGTATGGTGGTTTCAGGTGTTCTCTTCAAAGCACATGCAGTCATGTGGATGCCCCACTTCACTAAATGCAAAAAGAGCGCACACACTGCTGAACAAAAAATGGGCACCACAATCTTCCTACAATAATTCACTGTGAACTAACTTGGGATTCTCTGGCTGAAGAAAAGTGAGGACAGTACCTGCAATTCATGTCACCTAAGCATTTCCATGTGATGCTAATTATAACTCTTAAATTTGGGAGGTTTGAGTACTAGCATGCTTTGTATAGTTCCCACTTAGAGATGCATTTTCTGTAAAACACAGATTGACCCAACTCGCTTTTCACTATAAACAAAGTGTTAAAAATAGAAACCAAACCACTTGGCCTTTCCTCGTACAAAGGCTCAAGCTGGCTCTGCTCTTGGAGCTCTGACTCTCTTTTCCTTTAATGGAGTATTACAGACATGGCTCAAAAAATCCACCAGCTTGTTCTACTTTTGTCCCTTATTTTTTATTGAAAGCCCATGCCTTCAAATGCTTTTAAGAAATCCGGTTCTTCATATTTACATCATGTGCTAGCTTTCACTGATGTGGCTTTTGCTCTGGGATTGAAGCCACAGAAGTGAAAACAGGCTTGAGGGCAAATTGTACAAGTCTATCCAAGACTTTGGATATGAACTCAGGTGCTGGTTCACTACATGCTGGTACTGCCATCCAAGGCAGAGTATAAACTACCTGAGATACTTTTATAAGACAGTGAGAGCACTAGAAAGAAGGGATATAGGAGCCAGGAAATGACCAAGAACGCCTAAGGAATCATCAGGAAATAACCTTAATGAGGTCCTAGCTGAGGAGCCAGGAGCTGTGAGAAGGAGCTCTTGCTCTGGGTCTGCATTCAGAAATTGCCATGGCAAGGAAAAAAACAGGTTGCTTTAACTGATCACTTGCCATTTTATTTATTTCCAATTACTGTCCTGGAGATCGCCTGAGAAGTCAAGTGTCACGCCGGTCCTCAAAAAGAGCAGTGCTCTTGCTCCGTGGACTGAGAAGAGCCTTGCTGCAGCCTCCTCCCGGGCCAGGCATGGGAGGGCTGCTCCACAAGAGGAACGGTGCAGCAGAGCCTGGGAGTCTGGAGCAAGGGCAGGCACAAAGCTGTGAGCTTCCCCTTAGAAGGAGGGAACAAGTCTTAAAGGGTGGTCTCTATGAAAGAGCACTTTAAATTAGAAGTCTTCCATAATGGAGAGGAACATTATTTCTAACATATAATTCCATATATTTTAGGGTACTGCCGTAGGGTACTCTAATAGGAGACATGTCAGTAATTTTTTTGAAGAAGAAAAATTGTGAATTAGAGCCTTGGCTGATTCCTCCTAAAGGGCAATGGTGCAACTATTGTGATATATGTCTCCCAGTCACTTCTTCTGTGGCTCCCTGAAATATTTTACATTTAACAGGAGGAGGACTTAAAAATGACTGACAAACATACAGAAACGATCAGCAATGTGCATTGAGCACCCTCAGTAGGTAGACTATAAAAGCATTTAGTATGTTAATTGCTTTCAAATGACATCAAACTCCACTTCAGCTATTGAAGTCTGTTTTTTCTCAATGAACCCAGGTTACTAAGGTCATGTTAGCTAGAGAGCTCTGCTGTCACCTGAAGTCATTGTATGGTGGATGAGACATAGGTCTCCCATCCTCATTTTTTTTCTTTACATTTTCTTGTTTGAGTTTTTTGGGGGTTTTTAACCTCATGGACAATAAGAGCAGAATGGCAATGGTGCAAAAATTCACTTTATAACAATATTGGAATATATTTATATATATAATATA
>NW_010132684.1:0-8135 GCF_000699245.1 Pterocles gutturalis
GTCGAATGCCTTGCTAAAGTCCAAGTAGACTTTAATATAAAGCATATAATAATACAAAAAAAATTGCTATTATTTGTACATATATTAACAAATTGAAATGGGAATTCATCCATTTGTGGCATGACCTTGACTTCCATTATACAACTCCAGGTCTCAGAGGGCAGTGGCAAAACACCAATATGCCTGCTACACTTTCAGTAATAAAAACCAGAGAAAGATGAGGGACAAGAAAAAGGAGAGTTCAGCTGTGTGTATGAAGGGAAAAGAAAGGTGACTGTTATGCATGGAAAAGGAGATTACAAATTTGCTAAAATGAATAATTTACAATTACACAAAAAAGCATTCAAATACGTTTTCACCTTAAGTGAATCTTTAAAACCATACAGAAACTGCAGCGTTGAAGCCTTTAACAACACAGAGTTTGACGGACTGCATTAGGATATTGCTCTATCAAACCAGTGACAGAGGCTTCAGAGAGCTTGACCATGCAGCATCTACCCACTTGCTTTGGACAATTATTTTCTTCTAGTATTTATTATGCACCCTGAAAGGTTTTGCTTATTTTTTCTTAGTATGCAGAACCAAGAAGAAGTCCTTGCATTACAGGCTGATTCTGTTTTGTCTGTCTTCACTGCAAAGCACACAGGAGAACAACAGAGACTGTACTAAATGGATGATGACAACTTCTGCCTTTACCAGACCTTTAATAAATAGTTCAGAAGAGAGCAAAAACTCCGTAACACATCTTGCTGTACACCATTATAGTCTTAGAGAAAATGTCTGTAGATCTTCCTATGAACATTTAAGGAAAACCTCCTAACTTTCTTAGAAGCACAGACCCTATATCAACTGAATTAATGTACACAATTCCCTGCGTATAGAAACATTTCATGGGACTGCAGTCACATCCAGAGTATAGCAACTCTCATCATAATGTGGAGATTTTCTTAAACTATTTTTTAAAAGCTAAGCAAGAGCTAAGAAAAAAATATTTTTATATAAGCCTGGACTGCACCTCACCACCAGGAGGAAGACCTCTGCTGAGCACTCTAGCCAGGGAGTGCTGGAGTTGTGACTCCTGAAACTGTGACTAGCATAAAGTTTCACAAGAGAGCTGATCCAACAAGTCGCTGTTTATGAACACAGGTAGTCACAAATTCCAGTCTACTGGCCTCCTACTCACAGTTGTATTTCCACTGAACAGGAGACTCACTTCTTTTTGGCTGTCTTTGTTTTCTCCTAGATTGGCAAGCTGAATTGACTTGCCAAGGGAATAAGTGACTAGCGGAGATAACTGGGGGGAAAGAAAAAGCACATGGCCAGGAGTGAAGGAAGTTATTCGATCACGCAACCTTATTAAATGTAATAATTTAAGTGCCAGCACTCTCAGGCCAGACTGAGAGAACACAGAACCACCCTTCTCAGGGAATAACCACCTCCTCGAATATTACTGAGGAATGGAGACTGTGAGACCTACTTATTACCTGGCAGTTTCTGCATTCATCTACACTTGCACAAAAGACTGCCACCAAGTTTAGGGGTATTTTAAATTCCTTCTTCACAATTTTAATGATGCACTGCTCTGATCCATTCTGGTAGTGAACATTAAATACATGTATCTTTTAACAAGTCAACTGATGGATTGTATGACAAAGCTGCCAAGCTTGAATACTAGAAATACAGATCTCAGAGATCCTGACCAAGGTGACTTGGCTGATAATCAAACTGACATTGATTCACTGGTTCCTTCTTAGGCATTGGAAGAAGACAAAAAAACCCACAACCACCAACAGCAATCAATCAATCAATATAAGCATTTTGCTCAGTTTGAGATGTTTTAAAATTCTTACCTACAAGTCAATAAATAATCACCATGATTAAAGAACCCATCTTGAGTCTTGGCAAAACTTTTTTCTGTGGGGAGTTTACTCATCTGCTTAAAGCCCAGTGATGAAACTTCCCATCAGCAAAAGGCCTGGGAGGATGCCATTAGGGTGTTGAATTGCAACACAAATTCAATTTCACAGCCGCTGGCTTAAGGCCTAGGGCTGTAAGCTCATATTTGCAATTTTTTCACATTTTTCACATTTCAAAGACTTCCCGGTCTGTGCCACCATCACATCTATGCAAGGTAATGCAAACACCTGGATAGTCTGCCAAGTCATTCCCCTTAGTCCTAGTCTGCTTTACATCCAACAGAGAAAAAGGGATGTACTGGCAATGACCTGGTCTTATTTGGCTATTTCTCACACTTAGTTCATGGTTTGTATTTAGTTTGTTGAGACAGACAGAAGACCGGCAAAAGAGACAGATACTTTAGAGTCTCTCACCGCTGCATCTAATCATGGATCTAAATAGGGTTTTGGGCAGAAAAATGAAACGAAGGTTGTGATGTAAGAAGGATGAGATTGAAACTTCTTGAACTCTGATCTTTTAAGCTGAAGAGTGATGTGCCCTCTAAATTTCAAGCCAAGGAAAATAAAAGGAAAAAATGCGTGCTACCACCATTGTGTAATTACGCATAGTTAGGTGTTCCTAGCCATCAGCACTTTAGCATACTTGACTAGTGATGTATGAAATAGGCCACCCCTGGAAATTGGTTTTCTTGCCCTGTGTCCGGCACCGGTGTAACCAGGGGCCATAAATACTTAGGCTGTTCAATATCCTCTTACTTTTATTTTTTTAGAATGATTTATTCACGTAACCAGGTTAAAATTGCAGCAGTAATTCAGACTGGGGATTGAAAAGCTGTCTAGCTTCAAGGCACTTGGGAGTTATTACCCACTTAGACTACAGGCAGAACAAGCCCTGTAGCCTGATTTGCTGACATTTGTCCAAAACCGTTTCAGCACTGCTGTGTTAATCGGCTGGCCTTAATTTGGGAAGGGGACAGAGCACAGCTATTCTCCCCTCTTTCACCACAGTCTCAATTCCTACTTCCATCCTTCTGGACCGCTTAAAATCTGTCACCAGAAGTGATTAGCGATACTGAAATGAAATGCTCCTGTTGACTCTGTTACCCAAATTGTTTTAAGAATTGTGGCTCACTGAAATTAGCCACTAGCTACAAAGTACAGTAAAATAAAGTTTCTAAGACAACAAACCTCTTTACAGAGTACTAGTTACTGGCCTCAAGTTGACCCTAGAAGATATCGCAATAAAAAGGCGGTGCCTGTTTCAAGCTTTCATAAAATCAGCCTATCTTGATTTTCAGGAACATCACATCTAGAAAGCAATTGCTCCAAAATTTTCATAATTTACAGACCATATTCCAAAAAGTGACCTGCCTATCTCCTCAACACAGTCCTGTCACCACAGAGTCAGTTTTGAAAGCAGAATTACACAATTCATAGCAACATAACGGTATAACATCTGGATTATATCCCCCCATTTCACCTACTGGATTTAGCAAGCTTTCCATGAGACCACTTAGAAAGCAAATAAAAACATAACTTATTTTCTAAACAGTAAGACAATTTAGATTATTCACATGAAATTACATTATTAGCTGAGCTGTGACAACAGTCCCAGGAACAACATATTTAAGGGAGATGGAGAATCAAAGGACATTCAAATTGATTGTCTACCGTTAGCCACTTTCACTCCCACTTTTAAATTGGATTAACAGCCTACCCCTTTCCTGTCAGTGACAACACAGTAGCAACCCAGATGTAGTGATGTTATTTTATAAATATGGGCCTATCAGCTCTGCTCATGGTTCTTGTTCTCATCTCAACACGGGTCCCATATGCGATCAGTTTGCTAAGCAACACGTTAAGGCAAGCATGAAAAAAGCAAAAAGCAGTGAAGCAAGTTAACTCATCTAGGAGCAGAAGCTGACCCGACACACAAAAGTATGCTGAGAGTCCCTTCACACCCACTTGCCTGGATGCTGGGTTACCCATCCTGACTAGCTCTTCAGATCTGTATCATTCCTCCTTCTGTCACCACTGCTGTACTGCTGACAGATGCAACCACTATTTGCCCGAAGAGCAAAATATTTTTAAACTAGACGACACAGAGGACACACAAATCACACAGAACTGGAAAGAATGGGGGCAGAATCTTATTTTGTAGAAATATTGCTTCTGCCTCAGTTTACCTCCTTGATGCTGAGCTGGCTCACTGTACAAATTGCAAAAGAGGAGAGGAAAGATGATTTCTGAAGGATACTGCTAACCTGACCAGAGATACAAGATTTCTGCCAAGCTCTAAATCTGGTGACCAATATCTCCTTGATATTAGCACAACTTACAGAAAGGCATCTGGGGGAGTTTTCTCTGCCTCCTCACAGTGTACTTAACTTACTTAGCATCATATCTTAGCCATAATTGAAGAACTTATCTACAGGCATCCCAATGCTACTCTCCGCTTGAAGTGCAGGTCTGCAGGTCTTTCCAAAGGTGACATTTTCCTCCCTTCATTCTTAACATATCTGATCAAAGAAGCTATTTTAAGTATTTTAAACCAGATATTGGTCAAAGGCCTTTCTGCTGGCATGTAGGAATGAGCAAGCTGAACCTCTGAGATCCATCTACAATGGAACAGTTAGCTTTAAAATAACAAATCCAGATAACTGTGATGGCACAGAGCAATATTAATTCAGTACCAAGCAGCTCTGAGAGGTTCTGATGAGCTTCATCCTCATGCAGCCTTCAGTATTTGTGGGGTAACAGACTTTCACTGGGGGGTAAGAAGGGGAAAAAAAAAATGCAACAGCTCCTGTCACCTGAAGGTTGCGATGGATATGGACTGACAGGACATAAAGCAACTTGCTGTGCCAGAGCAGTGGAAAAAAACCTGCACACTGGAAAAGGCATGCACGAATGCACAAAACTGCAATCTGGGCAAAGCACTAAGAGACACATGGGGTGCACAAGAACTGCACTGTAACCTCTCCAAAAACCTGGGCAAACTTCCCAATACCTGCACTTGTCCTTCTGCCCCCTTTAGGTGGTGTTGTGTTGGCAGTTGGACTTGATGATCCTTGAGGGCTTTTTCCAACCTTAGTGATTCTATCATTCTACGATTATAATTTGGCATACATGGGGTCCTGGCCTTCACATGCATGGCTGTTCTAGCATTGTATCTTAAGTGCCATTGCCTCTATTGACATTGCAGATTAGTTTATTTTTTAGTACTTTCAACATTTAGAAAACAATATTTTTCTTTTACATTTTATATTTCTAAGCAAAATGTGGAAGAAAGAAACAGTAATTATGAGCAGTAAAGACAACGTTCAAAAAACAAAAACTAACATTTGAAAGTACCACCCTGGAAATTTCACTTTTTGCATTATATCCCAAAGGAGAGAGATTACTACTAATTGAGAGTAGTATTACTGCAGTAATTCCAGGAATAAATTACATGGCCCTGGTTCAAAACTAAGAGAAACTCACTAACTAATACATACCACACTGATCAGATACACTCTCAGAAAAGAGAATCTCATATATGTGGCGCAGGGTCTTGCCTACCTCTGGCAAACACCATGATCATTCCTGTTGTCATTTTTATATGTCATTTCTGGTTTGCTTTTGTTTTAACTGCATTGAAGAAGCTTACTGAATGTATTACAAAAGGTAAAGTGAATTTACTGAATTATTTTGACCTAACCATTGGGCTCAGCAGTGCTCATCCCCTCTTTCTCATGTCCCATCAGTGTTCATAACAATATCACTGTTCTCCTTTTGGAGGTCACAGACAGAAATGACATCAGATACAAGTTCAATCCTACTTGGCAGATACACCAGACATTTTCCCGCTGGATCTGCTGCTCATCTTTGATATTTCCACATTGGCTGACAGGGGCTGATTTTCTCCCAATTAGCACCTGTGGACGGTCCTGCACAAATTATGCCAATTGGATTGAAAAATACTGTCATTTTCATCTGATAACGTCTTCCGTCCAGATTTCACAAATAGTTAATTTTGAAAGGTTTCAGAGAGGCACCAATTGCTTTTTTATCTGGTATGCCCCAGTGATCTCACATAAATAAGTCTAACATTCTCTTGTTTTATTATGTGGAGATGCATATGGATAACGCAAGTCAGTGAACAATCACAGCCATACACGTGGAAAAGTCAAGGGTATCAGTGGCTAAATAATTTACAGACATCCTATTTGTTTTCAATCACAGACCCAATGTTGAGTACATTAAATGGCATTTATAAGGTTTTTGGTTGGGGTTTGGGTTATGTAGCTCAGCTATACAAATCTGAACTTCCAAACTTGCATGCTGCTGAAATGAACAAAACCTCTTACCTTGGAAGACGGCCATCTCTAGCTGGGATGAAGACAATGCTGTTATTTGTCATATATTTGGTTAGAAGTTGTATAATGAAAAAAATCCCAAACTAGTATGAAAGGTCCATATAAAATGACAGTAAATTATGATTTTTAAATCAAAAAATATCCAAGCTGATGAAAAGGACCATGGAGAAATAGCAATGGCTGCACTAGTTTGTGAGAAAAGAGGAAAACAACCTAAAAAAAACCTCTTATGCCAGACTTCCAAGAAAGGAATAGTATGTGATCAAATGAGAAGTCAACATTAGAAATAATAGTGAACTTTCCATCCAATGATAGATTAGGTCAATGGATAATTCAAAAGGAAAAGTAGCTTGATTATTAACATCACTATATTCAGCAATTACTGACAGTTTCTAAAACCTAAGGAACTATTTCTCCTGACACCATTTTATTTTCTTCATCTCGAGGAGGAAATTGTGGTTAAGTGATTTGGCCAAGGTCATACAAGGACTAGAGATGGACTACATCCTCCTTGTTTTACCTCCATCCGAAGTTAAATGGGCAAGGTAAAACAGTAACTAGTCCATAAAAAACACTGCGTGTGTGCATGCATGCAACTTTGTACTTGCAAAACATTGAAACGAAACCAAATACTACTACAATACTCTTACAGCCACATTTTGCAGTGCACTGCTTTCCATTTTTCACTTTCCTGAATCTAACAGACATCTGTTTCTAAGTAAGGATGTCTTCCTAGAAATGAAGCTGGATATAGAACTTAACAAACAAACAAAAAAAAAAAAAAAAAAAAAAAAAAAAAAAAGAAAGAAAGAAGCAGACACTGTTTCTTAGCACCTTTTCACATAAGTCAAGAAATCATAACCAAAATTTAAACCTGTCTCCTGTCTCTCTGGGAAAACAAACAAACAAAAAAAAGTCAAACAAACCCTCAACTTATTCAAAACCAAAGCACAGTGTCTAGCCTTTCTGTAGCAGCTGAACAATGGGAGAAACAGAGCTGCTAAGTGAGGACAGGAAAGGTCAGTGGAAGACGCTTCTGCCAAGGTAGAAACATAAAAAAGGACAAACGACTTATAGCAGCATCCTTCTGCCGGTGTATTTTCCTTCCTGCCAGGAGCTCTCCCAGCAGAACAGAGGTGGACTCATTTTTCTTTCTGTGTGGTTCACTGGCTACTTCATGCTGTTGGAAGATTTCTAATACAGACTGGCTCTCAATCATTTCTGGGATACATCAGCTTACATTACAAATGGAGTTACCCTTGCTAGAATCACACAAGATTTTGTATGAAATCAGAAACTTCCCTCTAGCTATAGTAAAGGAAAGAAAACAAGGCTTTATGTTCTTTGGCTGTGGAGCTTTGCAAAGGCACACACAACTGCCAGAATACTCATTATCCAGTGATGAAAAGAAGCTCCACAGAAACACAGGTGCTCTTCCACTACCTCACTGTGAAATATGGCACAAGCCTCAGCAAAACTTGCTTTTTCCGAGTACCACCTTGGATGGATCACTTCCTCCAGGCTCAGGGGCAATGCATCCCAACAAAGAAGGCGGCAGGCAAAAATGCCAGGAGGCCTGCATGGATGAACAAGGAACTCCTGAGCAAACTCAAACAAAAAAAGGAAGCATACAGAGGGTGGAAGCAAGGACAGGTAGCCTGGGGGGAATACAGAGGCACTGTCTGTGAAGCCAGAGATCAGGTTAGGAAAGCTAAAGCCCAAACAGAATTAAATATGGCCAAGGACGTTAAGGGTAACAGGAAGAACTTCTATAGGTATGTCAACGATAAAAGGACTACAGAAAATGTGGGTCCCTTCCGGAAACAAGCGGGAGACCTAGTGGCCCAGGATATAGAGAAGG
>NW_010132685.1:0-1745 GCF_000699245.1 Pterocles gutturalis
CCCGAACAGCCTTGGTAACGAGGGGGGCTTGCAGGGAAATGGTGCTGAAGAGGGGCTCCGGAGGGCACCGTGCTCACGGGGAGGGTACAAGGTGTGTTTTGGTGGGGTGGTTTGGTTGGTCTGGTTTGCTCGTGTGTGGTTTGGTGGTTTGTTTTTCTCCCACAAATGGGCTGGGGTTAGCTCTGAGGCAGATGGTCTGGATGAACACCCGTTGCCAGGAAGGCTGCTGTGTTCCTAACGTCCTCTCCTTGTGTCCAGCAGGATGGTGTCCATCGTTGTCCAGGTGACCTGCAGCTTCCTTGCCTGGCTGGCTCTGTACGCCTGCTTCTGCTACTGGAACCAGCACCGTTCCTGCGAGTGGAGCTGTCGCTTGGTCACCCTGCTGCATGGGGTGATTGTCACCTGCCTCTCTGGTTACGTTGCTCTCGTGGATGGCCCCTGGCCTCTGACCCATGCAGGTATGCTTGGAGGCTTGCCCTGACACATGGCCTTATCATGCAGTGTGGATACCTCCAGTTCTGTTAAAGGTGGAGTGGGGGGCTGATTGCTTTTGCTGTCTGTTCTCTTATGTGTATGTTTTTGGGGTGTGTTTGGGGCAGAATTTTAACTTCCCTGCTTCTTCTACAGCCTTTATCACTTCTTACTGTTAATATTTTTATTCTTTTCTTGTTTTATCCATGTGCATGTTGAAAGTTTTCAGGTTGGCAGCTTGAGTTTATTACAGCATTGGGTGTAGTGATGTGCTGAGAATAGACCAAATGCTGTTCATATCTTTAGGGGCGTAATAAACTTACGGCGTTTGGCTGTGGGGTTTTGTTTGCTGTTTTCTATCATTAAATCTCAAATAGTTCTGCTGATGGGGGTTAGGCCTTCCATGCCTGCTTTCTAAAAGGGTGGAGAGAAAGGGAGGAACAGAAGTGTGGCAGGATGGGATGGCCTGCCTGGGTCTGCTGGGCAGGCTGAATGTCTTAAGACTCCAGGCTTATGTATGTCTTTCATTTCAGGTTCACCAAACACATCTCTTCAGATCCATGTGCTGTCCCTGACCTTGGGTTACTTTATCTTTGACCTGGGCTGGTGCCTATATTTCCAGACGGAGGGGGACCTAATGCTGCTCCATCACACTCTGAGCATCTGTGGCATGATCATGGTGCTGGGGCTCGGGAAGTCTGCTACGGAAGTCAATGCTGTTGTATTTGTTAGTGAGATCACCAACCCACTGCTCCAGACCCGCTGGTTTCTGCGGGAAATGGGATGTTACCACACTTTCCTGGGAGAAGTGGTGGATTTCTTCTTTGTGTTCCTCTTCCTGGTGCTGCGAATCGGGGGAGGAGCTTTGATCATGTATGCCATGGTGACATCCCCTGATCCCAACTGGTTCCTCAAGGCTGGAGGCCTGGCCATGTACATTGTATCTTTGGGCTTCACTGTTGAAATCTTCCGCTTCATCAGGAGGAAAATAGTGAAAAAATATTGTTCCTTGACAAACACCAGGAGTATGAATGCACCTGTGAAAACTAACGGGCACTTGAAAGCTCATTAACAGATTGTGGATGACAATCCTTTGGGCTAAAGTCCTGGCTGCTGAAGCCTATTCCTGTGAAAAGAACTCCTGAAAGTGATGTGGAATTGACTTTCTGGCACTGGGCTGCTGCCCCTGGAGGAGATGAATCAGTGCTAGGAATGTGGGAAAGCTGACAGAAGAGGGGTTTGAGTGGAAATCTGAGAAGCCTGGCATGCCTGCT
>NW_010132685.1:1776-2416 GCF_000699245.1 Pterocles gutturalis
ACTCCGATTCCCTGACTTCTCCAGCAATGGTACAGTCTCAAGAAGGGTGACAATGCCAGACCTATTCAGTCTGCAACTAATAATGGCACAGTCTGTGTGTTCTGTGATCATTTTGGAAGCAGAATTATTTTACAGTGCAGAGCCATAAAATATAATCTGAAAAATCCCATCTTCCTGCCAGTGGGACTGGGTAGGGAGGGATATGACCTAGCGAAGATTTACTGAGCTTCACTGTCTGAGGCTTCACTTTCAGCTGTCTTGGAGCTGGACAACACATTTGACTAAGTACTTGGATGAAAGCCTCTGAACGAGTTCAGATGCTTGCAGGGGTATAGTGGAGTTGTCCTTTGAGTGTGTGAAGTGATGGTACTTGAGGTGAGGCAATGTTTTACCTCGTTGTTTTTAATAATACATTTCTTTAAAAAAATGCTTGCGTTCAAGCAGATACTGATCTTAGAGCAGCGTGACTTCACTGGGATTGACTCAGGTCCTTGCAAACTCCTTTGCAAACAAGAGTCCAGAATTAGACTTGTGCCAATAAATTCCATAAGCAGGTGTTCACCTAGCCTTGGGTTGCTCTAAAAAATAAAATCAGGTATTTTGTGGGTGAGAGATGATAGAGAAGAGCCCTCTCTGGACA
>NW_010132685.1:2451-5676 GCF_000699245.1 Pterocles gutturalis
CTAAATGCATGGCTAATGAGTCTAATAATATTTTCAGGGGTGACAGCAATGCTTAGGGAGATCTCAGTGACATCTGCTCCATACCAGCAGGTCATGGAGTATGGACCAGTTCTCTTGTTTTCTTTACCTCTCAGAATTGTGTTCTGACATTTCCCCTGGGGTTTTAATGTGAATTTCTCTCTGTTTAAGGCTGCAGTTCAGATTTACTCTCCCATAAAAGCCTCACTTATATCAGAGAAACAAATGGTCTCGTGTTGCCCTCAGGCTTAGCAAGGCTGGCTGCCTTTCCTGAGGAGCTCCTTCATGGAGCTAAAGAGCCCCTGGAACAGCTGGGTGGCTCTTGCTGAAGTGAGGTGTCAGCCCTGCAGTGGAGTACAGCTGCTGTGGGGATGCTCCTCTGTGCCTTTTATCTCACTGACTTGGGCACTGTTCAGTGCAGATATTTGCCTTGGCTGGGGCTTAGAATAAGGTGTCTGGAGAGATTAAAAAATGACACGAAATAACCTAACTTTTGACATGCCCTTTGAATGAATTGCAGCTGTGAATCTAGGCAAGTTAGCAGGTGAATATGGTTAGAAAAACCGGAGCCTTGCACTCCTGATGCCTTGCCAGTGTGACTCTGGGAGCCTGGCCTCGTGAGGGATGAACTCTTGCCAGAGTCATTGTGGTCTTCTGAAATCTCCTATGAGTGATGAGACTTCTAATAAAGTTATGTTCTCTTTTTAAAAAGAAACTATTGCTGTAATGTTCTTTTGTTCTGAGTCTTAAGGAGGTAACTGAAGTTAGTGCTGAGGAAAACAGGCTTGAGGGTAGCCTAAGTGTGCTAAGGCTGGTGAAGCTCTGGCTCATGCCCTTCATGCAGTTCAGGAAGGACTGAGCTGGTGGGAAAACAAGCACAGACCAAGCCATGTGCTCTGGAGCTCAGGCTTGAGATGTGAAGCATATAGCTGAGGGTCAGCTAAAGCTCAGATTTGTGACTACTGTACCCATATCCTGCCTTGCCAATGAGTCATGGTCAGTGTGGCAGGGAACTTAAGAATGGGGCATTAAACTGAGGTGTTTGCTCTTGATGGATGCAAGGTCACAGGGTACCTTAGATTATAGTCATGGCCAACATCCCAGGTTGGCTTTTCTCCTCTGCAGCACCAGTGCCTCTGTTGCTGCATTTCATCCTAGGAATGACCAATTCAGAAGGCTTGGGTTGCAAGGTGGTTTGTTTATACTATCTTTGGAGAAGCAATTTGAAGCATGCAAACACTGCTGAGTGGCTGTTTCCCTTTGTGCATCTGCTGCTGCTGGGCCAGGACTCTGCTGTCTGGAGTGAAGGTGTGCCTGGGCTTGGCTTCCACCAGGAAAACTCTTCCTTCAGCTGAGGGACAGTAACCCAGTGCACCCAGCTTGCTTGCAAAACTGCACTGATGGTAGTTATCCTGTGAGATTTGAAGCAAAGCAAGTGCCCTCAGGTGGTCATGCAGCCCATCTCATCTAAGGATAGTTTCAGTGTTAAACCCTCTAATTTGATGCTAGAAAAGCATCTGTCTCCACCCTCAGTACCCCATTAGATTCTTTATTTGCTAACATTTCAAAGAATGTAATTTTTAATACAGGTGCCTGATTTTTATCTGCAAATACCCTTCAGGGCTTTTACAGTCATAAAAAGTGAGCATCAGTGTTAGCCTATCAACCAGGAAGGCTATTGGACTCCTGTGTATTTCCCGTTCTTGTATATTTCCAGTTCTTGTATTTTTCCAGTTCAGTTTTGGACAAGAAGTTTCCAAGTTTTGGCAAGCTAATATGTTCTGTGACCCTTCAGTGTTGTAAGCTCTCTTTAGAATAGGCACAGAAAGAAGAGAAGAAGAAAGAATGTACTGCTGAAGGAGGGTGTAGCTACACTAGAAAGGGCAGCAATGTGTAAATAACTGTTATCAGAGGTTCCTTTCCCAAGCTGTTTTGCTGAATGCTATTCATCCGCAGGCAAAACAAGCCAGTGCAACTCAGCCTGCCTATTTAAATGGCTGACTCTGCACAAAGCAAACAAGAAAATTGGTGTATAAGCTGCACCTAACTTCTGGTACAATCCACTGGGAGATGATTTAACTTGCCACCTTGCATCTCACTAGATGCAAATTTTGCACACTGTACAATCTAGAACAAAACTCCCATAACTCTTCTGTATTCTGCCTCAGGCATTAAATGGTCCTTGCCTTGTTAGGACTTTCAAAGTGCCTTTTCTGTAGCCATCTCTGTTGTTCTTTCTGGCTGAAGAATTTCTATGCTATGAGTCAACACTAGCCCTGTAGTGTTCTGTCTGTCAACACTGTACTTTATCCTAAAGTAAATATTAGAATAGCTCCATCTCAGTTGTTATTGAGGCTATTGGAGGGGGTCTGGTGCCCAGTCTAGCAAAGGTGGGAGAAAGCAGGATGAGACCTAAGATTTTCAGAGAAGCAAAAGCACTATTAATGCTAGGGGGGATGTCGTGCTAAAATAGCTGAAGGATGAGCATCTTGTAGCAACAGGAACCTGTGCCTGGCCTGAACTGGAAAAGTAAGATAGAGATCCTGTTGAGAACAGGCTCATTACAAGTGCTGTAAGAGGCAAGACAAGCCAATCCCACCATGTGTATTTCAGAAAGTAAAGCTTGACAGGATGAATTAAAAGAAAAAAACAACTTATTTCTGGGTGTGAGAGATTGTTTTGATTGGAACTTACAAAAGGAGCAAGTGTGTTGGTTGGAGGAACATTTTTGTAAGCTGCCTGATGTGTCCTGTGTAAGGCCTGGATTTTGCTGCTCTGTGGATGTAGATGAAGGGGGGAAAGAGAAAATATGTAGTTTAGTACTGAACGTTTGTAGTGAGGCTAGGCTTTGTAACTGCTGCGTAAGCATTGGATGAGGGGGTACGTTTAGGGCAGGGCTGTGTGTTTTCCCAGCCTGCTGAAGCTGCATGCTCTTTCGCTGTGCTTGGCTGATAATCGCCACGGGGTATGTTACCTTGAAGCTGCTGCTGTACGGACGCAGTTGTGCAAGTTCTGTAGAAGAGGCGGTTCAGTTCAAGTCGGGTGCCGCCTGGGTGTGAGTAAAGTCAGCCCACTTCTTCCTGCAGCCGTGGGGTCATGCCTGTTATCTCTGGGACACCTGAGACGACTGAAGCGGGTCGTGAGCGTGTGGGGCTGATTTCCAGTGCCCACGGGCTAAAGCGATGCTCCGTGTCTGCCCGTGCCCCG
>NW_010132686.1:0-16981 GCF_000699245.1 Pterocles gutturalis
TCTAACATTCTGTGATTCTGTGTGATAACTTGCGGAGCAAGGTTGCCACTCCCCAAGTGGGAAAGATTTTTTTATAACTAACTCATTAGCACTCCCACCATTACCCTTAGAAGCTTATGTGCCTTATATTTGGGACAGGATTTAAAAGTTGTAGATAGTCTACTCATCTGAGTGATAAGATGATGCCCTATGAGACATCATACCTCAGCTAGCATTTAGATTGCTGTCAGATGTAATTAGAGACACAGACCACACTGCTGGGACTTGGCTCAGCATCCTTCAGCACATCTAAGCAACAGCAGACAAACCAGGACTGGCTTCAGCTTCTTTGTACTCAGCTCACCTTCCCCAGGGAATTAACAAAATTAAGTTCAGTTTTGCCTCGGCAAATCTGGTCCTGATGTGCTTCCCCATGCCCTGACCGCGCTGCCTTCCTGACATGGTTGGAGGCAAAGTCCTTTTTCTGCAGGGTTCATTTGGAGCTGGCTGGCAAGAAAGCCCGGTTCTTTGTCACAGAGATGTCTTGGAGGAAAATGGTGCATTTTGTTATCTTCTTAGTAGTCTGCCACATCAGCCCCTTTTCATTCCTGTCTTTCAGGGCAGTGCTTGTAATTCATCTTGCGCAGTCCTGTGGATGCATTTCATACTTCTCTTAATTTGAACCTATATAGTGGTACCCTCACTTTCCCATTCCCATCGGTTGCCTTCAGGTGACGTTATTTCTAATGCATATACAGCTGATTTTATACACTTATGACTTTGCAGGCTGTTCATTTACTTATTTTTCTTTAGTAATATAAATATGTTTTCCTTTAGCATCTCTTTGGGAAATGACCTACCCCTTCAGTCTCATATTTCCTAGTTTGTTCAATATTGTTTTTCTATGGCTGACTTTTGATTCTTTATCTGCTTTTTCCTGCTCATCCCTCCTAAAACACCTCCTTTTGTTTTTCTGTAAAAATTGTTGTCTTGTTATCTGACACAGCAAGAGTAGCTTTAAGGTCACAAACTTAAGAAAGAAATGGCTTGGGTTTGTCAGTCTAATTTTTGTGCTTTAGCATGTGTATGTTCAAGATTTGCCTTGAACTGAGCAGCACAGAGGCGGTCTCTTGAAAGCAAAAAAAATGTTCATATTGCCGTCCTGTGTAAGTTGACTAGCACAGCATTTCTTCCTTCATCAGACATGAACATACGTCAAATTAATTATGGGAGACAAGGTGACGTGGCCAGAGTGCAAGTTATGCAAGTAATGCCAAGCGTTAGTGCCTCGGCCCCGCTGCAAAGGCCCTCCCAGCCCTGCTTGCCCTGCAGGGCTGGTGGAAGGCGCCTCACTAGGGAGCGAGACCGCAGCTCGCCCTCTGCCACCCCAACCCTGTTGGGCTCTTGGGCTGACCCCTGGCAGAAGGCACCCAGCTGTGGGTGCTCTCTGGCTTGGGAGGTTTCACCCTGGGGACAGGTGATGGTGTTGTGGCCCAAGAGATCGCAGTGGAGCTGGGCAGTGAAGGGGCATCAGGGCCCTTTCCCTAGGAGCACAGGAGCTTTCTGACAGCCCTGTCTGCAAATAGCTGATCTGTGGCTGATCTGTGGCTAATTTGGTTAGCTGAGTAATTGCGGGGTTTGGGGTGGGGTGGGAGGAAACCCTCACTGGAAGGAATTTGTGGATGGCTGTGAGACTGCTCCCTTGAGGTGCTCTGGGACCATAAAATACAGTCTGGAAAATGAATCATAGACTCACCACCAAAGAGTGGGCTTGAGGAGCATATATGCAGGTGTGAGAGCCTGAGGAGGAAGAAGGGGCTTGCTAATGGGCAGCTGGAGGCAGGCTGTAGTGCCTGTTCGTGGACTTGAGCCTCAGTGCTTGGCCTCTGGCCACTTCCCAGGGCTAGAGCGGGCACTGGCTGCTCCAGCAGGTAAGGTGTTGGGGTTGCCTGTGCTCTGTGGTCATGGTTGTTTAAAAAGTCATCCACTGAGGAGACAAGCAACAAGGAGCTCACAGCTGGAGACATGGTTGTGTTAAGAAAGCTTGTTGAGGTACTGCCATGTGTGTGCTTCTCATAGATGTAGGGAGGCCACCTGGTCTCATGCCAGTGTTTTGTGTAATGAAAATGTGCTACATGTACTCCGCATATTGCTTTTAAATCTTCATAGCTTAATTTGAAAATGTGCTGAGGCAGAAAAACTCCACAACTTGTGAAAGTTGTAAAGTAGGTATGTAGTTTATTCAGCGCTGAAGCGCGTGGGGGATAGCTCTGCCAAAGACCTGGGCGCCTTTTCACAAAACCTATCCCTCTATTTAATTCCCCGAAATGTTGCATATGCATTAAGTTTCGCAATACATTCATTCGTATTAATTACCTAGCCCTGCCTAGCCCTGCTTCATATTATAATTAGCTAAAGAGTCCTCCTGTGCCCTGGTCTCTTAGTCTCAGTCCAAAGGACCAGGACAGTTCCCAGCCTGTTTAGAGGTCCGAGCAGTCTCCTTTGCCTCCCTGGCCTTGCAGGTGTTGTATTCTCTCCTTGTGTTTGGGTTAGCAGTTCCTCCCCTGTTATCACAGCTTTGATCCTCTCATCCTGTCTTCACAACCACGGTAAATGTTAATCATATATTGTCTGAACAGCTATTCTTAATCAGTTATTTTTTGATCCCTTGTTAACTTTAAACCCCGCTGTCTCAGTGCATGGCAAACATTGTATTTCTCCTTGAGCAGGAGCTGTATTGTCTTCTAGAAGAGAAGATTTGAAATATATTTACTGAGATGTATTTTGTTCAGTTTACATAACTCAAGGCTTAGTCTTTGGGAAAAGTGTAATTGAGACAAAAAAGCTATCGCTGTTTCTTCCTCCTTTTCCCTCAACCCTCTGGTTATTCCTTCTGTCCCTTTTTGAATTATTGCATAATTCTCTGATGAGCTAAAGAGATAATTTCAGCTCTGACTGACCTTTTAATCTTGTAATTAAACCAAAAAGTTACAAAATCATTTGTGCTCTGTAATATGGTAATATAAAAAAAAATCACCATTTTGAAGGGAAGGTCTAGCATTTTGAAATCAGGCCCTTCTACCTCTCATCAGCAGGCTTAAAATATACCTGAAAACATAGTTGTGTGTCCTGGATCATTATGCTTACCAAGTGTATGAGTGTACTTAGGTTCTCAGGTTTTTTTAATTCTAACAGCTCTTCAAGAAGCATGTGTAACAAAGTGCCTCATAGCAATACTGTTCTGTACTGGCTCTAGCGACTAAAGCAAGTGAATGGCTTGGACATTCCTGGTGGATTAGTAACACAGTTAATCTTTTTCAGTATTAGTGTGCTGTATATTTTCTCCACCCATCCATACTTAAATCTTGTTATTATGAACACAAGGCTTTTCAAGGCAGGATCATTAGGGTGATTGTACTCATGTCTTCCTGATGTAGTAGGATTCTTAACCTCACTGGGGCTTTTTAACATCATCACAGCATAAATGATGATAAAATATGTTTCTTAAATGCTTCTACGCATTTGAACTACCAGTCTGGAGTAAAATTTCATAGGCTGTCAAGATGAATAATAATTGAGACATATTTTGTGTGTGTGTGTGTGTGTGTATATATTTATATATATTTTACTGCCAAAGGAAACTGAAGCTTTACAAACTGGAGGGCAAAAAAAATAAAATCTACTTTTTTTTTCTTCTGCCTTTTTTAGGGTCTTCATGTAACTCTGGCAACAGATGCTATAGGACCACTAGTAATGGCTAAGAATTTTGCTTCTTTGTTGCTGGAAGGGGCTGAAGCATTCAGACATGAGTTGGCTGATCAGGCCAAACAACACAATATCCTGTTAGTCAATACAACAGCAAAAGCGGCATGCATTGGAGAAAATGGTAAGAACTCTTTTCACATTGTAACACAAGTATTTGTGCTATAAATGTATCTGCTGTTTTGTCTGACCAATTCATAGTCATGTAGCAAACGGATAAGGTACATGCTGTGAATAGTAAAACAATTGTTTAAAAAAACACAGTCAAAGGGTTTTTTTGTGAAAGCGTATTTATACGAGAAAAGATGACTACTCTTAAATTATGTGCTGTCTTACGGTTTTTAAGAACAAGTCTGCATAGATGGCTTTTCCATTGAACTGGTCGCTGACTATAGTTTCTGGGGCATTTGTGATGTGCCCCAGAAAATTAACTCCATCCCAGCCAGACCCAGTACAGTGTCTCACTGTAGGTTGTGATCATGCTGAATCATGTAAACCAGTCATTTTTGAGCTACTGATAATCACATAATTGGAAACCTTGACAGAGATCCACAAGCAGGCAGACTGATGGTTGGTATTGACTAGGTGTGTAATATCCTTCCCTCCTAGTCACCATTATACTGATGTCTCAGGACATACTGTTAGAAATGGCTCTACAGCTGGAATAATAAATTAAGTCCTGTACTTAGAGAAGTCAGTGAGTTTTGACACTGTTTTCACATAGCCAGGATCTTGCATCTTAGTTTTCCTGTGGATTTCAAGTCTTTATGTCTTTTGGATATGAAAAGGGAGTTGTTGATGCAGCAGGACAGATACATTCCAGGAACACTGTCTACTTCAGAAAATGTTTTTTATACATGCTGCTTATATTTCATGAAGGGTATTTGAACTGTATATCCAAATGTTGTTTGGTTCCCTGAAATGCCCCCCCACCCTCTTTTAAATTTTTTTTAAATTATTATTTCTAAACCTGTTCCTAAGTTCTGCAAATATTTGCATAATTGCTTTTTAGCTCCAAGTCTGGGACTAGGCCTGTTGCCACTTTTTGCATTACATTATGTTGATTATTTTCTTTGCAGACAGTGTGTTAGCTTGTAACCTCCAGGTTAAGGGCTGGGGATGAATTCCAAATCTTATTAGTAAAACTTTATTTCTCTCCACGTGTTGTTGATTCTTTCTCAATCATCCACGAAGCTGTATAAATATCAACATGGGTAACCGTAATTTAATGGTAAAATCTCGAGGTTGACTTTCCTAAAATGAAACATATGTTTGAGTTTTGTTTTAGTTGAGGTTTTAAAAGTTTTATTTCAGTTCCAGGCTGCTTATGGAGGTCCTTCATGGTGTAAAAAATTCAAGCTTTAACCCTTAGGATTACTTTTTTGATAATACTGTTTCTTCTTTTGTAGTGTTACATAAAATACAGGCTGTAAATAGTAGTCTAATGGTCCCGAAGCCATCAGAACAGCCCCTGAAAATTTTACCAGAGACATTCTGACAATTGTTACGTTCTCAACTCTTGCTCTGTCATCTTACTAGAAACTTAACAAGATACATAAATTGGAACATGAAGTCAATCCATATGTAGAGTTATACAATTCTGAAATAAGGAAACTGGCCAAGATACCAAGATGTATCTAAATATATATCAGATATACAGCTGAAGAAACTGAAAGATTTCCACTAAAGGCACATGTGTGTACATATGTATTTATATCTATATATTTGAAAGCACTGTGTAGAAGCCAGAAGACTGGACGTTTCTGTGTCTCAGAAATATAAGGTGCCTCAAAAAGATGTGGTTCAAGAGTAAGAAGGTTCCTGCTCATGTAACATGGGCTAAATCCAAGGAACAGGATATATTACATTGTAGCTATTATGGTATTTCAGAGTAGTATTACTCATTTTTTCTGGCTTTGACACCCAACATGGAACTTCTTTTATTCTTGGCAAGTGTCAACGGTCTGTCTTGACCTCAGAAACCAGTGCTGTTCTCTGACATTATGTACTGTTCTCAGAGTGTCGTCATGGCTTTGGACACTCAGGGTTTCTCCTTGAACTCATGTGAAGATGTGATTCGAGTGGGACAGTCACACCACTGCCCTTCGGATGTTTTAACTTGAGCTTTCTGTAGAGACAGTGGAGAGAAATGCCCAGAATAGTTTCAGGCCTAAGTTGAATTCTTGTTCTGGAAGTGCAGTTATGCTACATGGTACAGCTAAGCAATATAACCATAACCTGAATTGCCCTCTGGAGGAACCTTGCTTTCTTCACTAGCCTCTTAATTTAGATATCAAGATTAATGTCTAGTATTGAGTGACACAAGTTATCCTACAGCATGATAAAAGGGCAAGCAATGAACATTTAGAAAACAGATTTCTTAACCAGTGACTTATAAGTAATGACTCTTTGACAATAGCAAATGGCCCAGAGTATTTCCTGTTTTGGTCTGAGTTAGTCTTTTTTTTTTCTTTTTTTTTTTTTTTTTTAACCTTATATTTTATTAGTGTTTCAGGCTGGACATTGTCCATCCTGTAGGAAAAAAATAAAGGCAGGGAGCTTAATACACGCTAGACATCTGCCCCGCATAGAATGAAGTAATACTTCTGAAAAAAGGGGCCTGTATTTGTGCCATGCAGTTGGACTACAGTGCTCTTTGCAGTCCTTGAAGAGAAACACAGTCTTCTTCCCTGAAAGTGGACCGGCAGAGGAAAGATGATGAAAACTCATCAAGTCTCAGTTGGGTCTCAAGAAGTGGATTAATGAGCAGCTCATTTTTAAACACATGCATATACCATTATTTTCAGCTAAATTGGCAAGTAAATCTATGTGGCCAAATGGGTGCTGGGACAGCAGAAGAGCAGGCAAAATGCTGCTGGGACAAAAGGGCGGGGCTGCTTCTCTTCTGTTAGGAGGTCTTAGATTGGCTAGAGTGCTTGCGAACTTGCGTCTCTGGCAATTCTTCAGCAAGGAGTTAAATATGCAGGTCGCTGGCTACCTTGCAGCCCTTGGACATATCCAGACTTGCAGAGTTAGAGTATTTCCAAATATAGTTCAACATATAGTTCTTAATTTGATGCTGTCCTGCCTAATGTTGTCACAACATGCTGCAGCCAGGCATAAGCCGAGATTTGAAACAGGCCAGACTTCCATACTGTAAGTTTGCTCACAGCTGAAATCTGAAGAAACTGAAAGGTTTCCACTGAAATGGTGAGTGTTACCAAGCACTGGCTGATCTGACCCTCTGTCATCAGAATAAACGCCATTTTGCAAAGACTGACTTGTAAATGGTGAAATTCCCTTGTTAGTAATTCAGTTTTGTGCATCTCAATTTCTTTTGCTGTTTCAACAGATTATAGGATCTGACTACAGTTACAGTCAGGTGATTTTTGTGTAGTGTTGCCAAGTACTGTCATGCTACCGCACTTCATCATATATGTGAGTGCACCGAAGAATATGCACACATTTATAAAGCGCCATAAGATCTTTCTGGGTGAATGGCATTATAAAATTAAGGTAATTATTACAACAATTAATCCAAATATTCTATATAAAGTGGATTTTGGCATTGTTAAAAAAACCAAAACATGCAACAATTTAGGAGTAAGGGAGGAATCCTTTCATTTTAAGGATAATATTAGTATAAAGTTAGAAATGAGTCATTCTCTAACTCATTTCTAACTGGGTGACTCATGCTCTTGGTGAATTAATTATACAAGACAAATGACTCAGAAGGAGATGCTATAGTTTTGTTATTGTTTTAATCAGATGGCTATTGCTGTTACAAATAAACATAAGGCTTGATTTCAGGTATAACAAATGTATCTAGACTCTGCAAATTATGCTACAGTGCTGCCTGAGGATGTCTTACACATGCCAATTTTTTTTATCTGATGTTTTGTTTCTAGTTTTAGGTGGATGGTGTTGCTAGCTACTGGGTGTCTAAAGCAGCCATGGCCACCAAGAATCTCAGCACTGAACTTGGACAAGGAAAATCTAATGGGGTATTGTCTTGGTGTCAGGACCACCACCACCACGTGGTCGCAACACCGCCTCCCCCCTCCCACTCCCCTCCCGGTAAAATAGGGAGGGATAGGAAAAAAAGTGGAACTTCGTGAGTTGAGATAACGACAGATTTTTAATAATACCACACGAGGAAAACCAAAGAAAGGAGAATATAACAATAAGACAGTATATAGAGTACAATGGAAACACTGATACAATGAAAATCTCACCACCACGAGCTTCACAAAAGAGACCCCTCTCCCGGCTAGCTTCCCCTTATATCCCGGGCATGACGTCAGCATGGTATCGAATATCCGGCTATGCCCAACTCCCAGCTTCTGTGAAGAATTAACCCTATCCCAGCTGGACCCAGGACAGGTATGTACTTCTTTCCTTCCAGGAGCTGTGACTTATTAAAGCCTCATCACAAGAACATTCCTATGAATTAACTTTTCACCTAAGAATTTTTAATAAATTGTTTGATTCATATTATTGGGGATGATGGGAACATCCGTGTCATCTTTGCTTGGGATGGATATAGTACTGTATTGTTGGCTGTAACTCTGTTTTGTTTCCTTTTTTCTCCCCACCCTCCCCCCTCCTCCTTGGCTGCAGTTTGTAAGGTGGTATCACAATGCAGCTCTGATCTGACGAAACCACAACTAATGCTGATGCCTGCCTATGATGGGAAAAGAACACAGACCACAAACTTGGGATTGCTGGCATCTTATCAGGCAAGTCTGTTGTTCATCTTCCCCTTTATTCCCTCAGTTCCTTTTCTTCTTGTCCCTTCTCTGTATCATTAACTCATATCAAAGTTCAGTGTCACTGGTTGCTGGGAACCTGGTTTCATTTGCCTATATGTGCAGTCTTCCCTAAAGAAGTCAGATGTTACCTCCATGTTGGATATTCATCATGCAATGAAAATATGGCACACAATTTTGTTGTAATAGCTCGGAATGATTTTCAGCTGAAGTAATGAAGAGGAAAGTCTGACACATTTTACTGACATGTTAATGTTTCTCAACTATGGTTCTTAAACTGGGAGTTTGAGGTTGTAGTAACATTCAAAATTATTCACGTTCATTGAAGATACCTATACATCCTTATTCTTAAAAGTAGGCTATTTGCTAGTATAGCTGAAATTTTTCCAATATTGAGACAGGAGAATGTCTGAAGAAAATAGAGTACTAGTTTCTGTTCTGTTTATTTTGTTCAATTGTAAATATAGTCGACAACACATCAGATAACTATTGACACAGAGAATAACACAAATTATGTCAAATAAGGACTTCAAGCAGCATGTTTTGAGGTCAGTAACCTGTGTACCTAGAACTTTGATTACACAGGTAACGGCCAAATGACGTAACTACGTGGATGTACATGCAAAGATAAATAGGTAGTTTTTAATGGAATTTTACAAGCAGGACAGCAGAATGTCAGTGAAGTGAAAATGTATGTTTCTAATAGTCTCAAGGAGCTTCAACAAAGGAAACTAATACTGATGAGTTAATTTGATGAAACTGCAAGCAAGGGTGTGTGTTTGCATGTTTGTGTATTTGTTTGTTTGTTTGTTTTTTAAACCTAAGTGGGTCCTATTTTCAATAAGCAGCATGAAGGAGGAGTCTTTCCAGGGCCCTGCCATATCAAATGGAAGACAGCATGTTCTGTCTGATGAAATGTAGGTTTGACTGCTAATCAGCCAGCCCAAGGCATTGCTAGATTAATAGCCAATTTTGTTGAGAATACAACTTCTGGTGAACTAAAGCTGTTTCTTGAATCTATAGTAGGCTGAGAAAAATGGGAATTCCTTTCAAGAAAGTGAAGATACTCTGATGTTTTTCAAACAGAAGTCTTTCAGATTTCCGTTTCAGCACTGACCCTGCCTAGGCAAAGGAGATAAATCTCAAAATTACTCTGTAATATTGCAACTCAATTTTCCAGTTGGGGTGCATGGGTATTTTAAATTCCATTTTGGGTCAAACTGGTCCAAATATGGTTTTCAGTTTGGAGGTGAGACCTGTCTGAAAGTCCTTTCTCAGCTCTCTCACTACTTTTTATTTTATCATTGTTGCTTTTGTTTCTTTAAATGGGGGGTGACAACAGCAGTTATTCAGGTTGTGAATTGTCTGAAGATCTGTGAGTACAGAGCACAAGGTAAGTGCACAGTATTTAAATTCAAAACTGTGGTACGTCTTCTTTCTTTTTCCTTACATCAGTCTGTGCTGTGACTGAAATCAATCTGCTTATAATAAAATTTAAACTTGGCTGGTGAATAGAGGCAGAGAATTAGGTTTTTTTTGTTTTAACCACAGACTTTCTAGTTCACTGAAACTAGGCTTCCAGCCTGATTTCTCTCTGCAGGAAAGAGATCTCACTTTTGTTTTAATTGATTAGGTAGTCTTTGCTAGTCCTATGAAAACAGCCATGATGTGTCAATACAGTGCTGTTTGCATTAGCCTTAAAATATGAGAATTAATCCACTCTAAAAATTATTTGGTTTATGTATGCATTGTTTAGTTTATATGTTCTGGGAGGATCTGAGGTCTGAAAACTGTCAATGTCATAAATCAGACAGCTTCTCTTGGTGTAGAATTTTAGGTCAAGCATATCAATTCTGACTTACACTAGACTGCAGTTGTGCCTGTGAATGGAGACTAGATCATGTCATGTAATTTGTGGGGATTCTTTTATTTGCAGTCCATGACCACTGATGCCTCATAATTGCTGCAGCAGTGTTTTCCTCATATGTTCATCTGGGGGGGTAGCTGTACATTCCTTTCTAGCTTGTGTGCTTGTTCTTTCTTTGTTTTTTTTTCCCCTTTTCCTTCTAAGAGGAAATGGAATGAAGATAAGATACGTCTCCTTTGGTATTTTAAGTACATTTTATAAATGGAGGAAAAGCAAATCAATTGGTGCTTGCTACTTTAGAGCAGTCAGGCAAAAAGTATGAGAGATTGATGTCTTAGCCCTATCAGTTCTGTTTTCAGTGGATATACAGAGGTTTTGTGAACAAAAAGGGTATCTTTGTCTCCTGTTGTACAGGAGATACATAAGGTGCTTTTTTTTTTTTCTCTTCCTGTGTGTGAAATGGCTGGCACCAAAAGTAACCCTATAGCTTCTTTATCTGGCTTCCATGTCAAAAGTAAGGATAAATACAACAAATTTGGGTAGCAGTATTCATTGAATCAGAGAGTCTGATATACTATTCTGGGTAAAAAACCCCAACAATAATAGTGTATAATTAGGACTTTATATGTGAGTGTCAAAATTATGCTTTGGTCCTAAGCTGTTTGCTTGTATGTTACAAGATAATAGAAGATCTTTTGTGCTCCATGGTACTTGGCATATATGTTTCTTACACCCTTCCAAGTTAATAATTGATTAAAAAAACTTATTTGATGACCCAGATGGTCTCTTTGAGCCTTAATTTTCCATTATACCAAGTGTGTGTTTGTATTAGTTATGTTGTATTACAGAAAACCAAATATTTTGGTGACTCTAAGGTTCCTGCAGTGAAATTAAAGTTGCCTTCTGTACAGGAGAGTCCTTGGAAGTTACTTTCTATTGTTGTTGTTTGGGGTTTTTTTTGTAGTGTATCTAATGAGAAGACAGAAGTCTAGGATTATAGTTCTGTTTTTCTTTTTGTGTATGTACATAGTTTGTATGGACCTTGTGAAAGCCTAAAAGCTCTAAATTGGCCTCTTGAACCAAATGAAATGCATTGCACTGAACAGACTATTCACTGTAATATTTACTCTGAAAGGTCACCAGTCCCGGAAATATCAGTGGATGTAACTATGGCAAACCAACCCAATGTTAGCGTAATGTTAGTTGTTCCCCTTCTTTGTTACTAGGTAGTTGGGGCCTTTAGGAACAAATTTGTCATTTATAGAACAGCCCCTTCTTACACAAGACTCCTGTTCTTTGCAAACATGGATGAAAAAGATATTTTTTAAAATATTAGCATTTCAGTTTTGTTATTTGTGGTTTCAGCTTTATCTCACAAGGACATAGTAAATGTTATTTCAGCATCAAAAACCTAAACAAATATTTGATTTATCCATCTGAAAGCAAAATCATATTGTTCAAGTGCTAAAGTTTTAACTTCAGATTGGTTGTGGTGTTTGGACTTAACCCTGTGCTTAAATGCTCATTCAAACATACACTTCCTTGCTACTGAAGGTGATTGAGGAGAAGTACCAAAGATTTGGTGTGTTTCCCATCAGGTTAGCTCTGATTCCTATCTGTGGACTAGTTTGGAAGAAGGAAAATAAAATCTCCTTTCTACCCTCTGATGGACAGACACTGTGTGTTCCCTCCTGGGTTAGAGGAGTAAACTAGTTTTGTCTGGATTGGAGGTTATGTATGCCTAGTTAGAATAGTTCAGAGAGATGCCTTTTTTTCTCTTCCTCATATGGGCATAGAAAGTCTGGTTCTCTGTTGTTACCTGATTCATAATCGTTAATACCCATGGGAATTTCATGTCAGCATTTAAGCTCTGGGCATACAGGCTAATGCAAGTGAAAAATCTCTATGCAGCTGAGTATTGATAGGAGAACCAGTTTCTCCTCCTCTTCAGATGTGGCAGTGCTGAATGAGGAAGAGACAGCCATTTGTAATTGTCAGCCATTCTGTTGCTGCCTTTCAAAGTACTTGTTTTGAAGCTGTCACGTCCCTCCTTATGGCATTATAAAAGTGCTGAGCTGAAAGAAAATTGAAGACATTCAGCCAAACAAAATGAGTATGTATGCATACATGAGAGTAATTGTCTGTGGGGGAGTAATCAAAAGCAAAGGGCATTGTTTTCTTTACCAAATGCTCTGCCACTTGTTGCAAATGTGGTGTTTTTTTTATAATGATGAACAGTATTTCTCAATCAGTGGGTTGTGAACTTGCATGTTTTCCAATTACATTTTGTATATTTAAGTTTGATAGTTAAAGATAAGCAGCAGTACACTGAGCCAAATACTTAGGTACAAGATGTAGTGGACAGGGGCAAAGGAGTGTGCATTTGAAATGAAACTTTTTTTACATAGCTAATATTTGAATCCATTACCTGGCTTTTCCTTTTTTTACAAGCTCTCTGCATAATAGAAACTATGGCATGGAAAAAAGATGATTCGCCTCTGACACCTACTTTATCTTCACTGGCTTGTACTCCTAAGCAATAATCAAGGACTAGATTTTAAATGTTTACTAATTTGGGGAGTTATATTTGTAATGTCTGAACTAAGGCACTGAAGGTTTTTGTTTCCTATAAAAGATGGGCACCAACAGCCCTGCCAGGAATCCGTTAAAGTTGTGGAGAGTAAATGCACCTGCAAATTAAGTTGTAATTGTCTAGTTGGACACATAAAAAGAGAGGTATTGGCAGGGAAAACTTCAGAAGGGAAAGGTTCTTGCTGTTTTGTGACTGCTGCATGCTTTTTTTCAGTTGGGATGAAAGAGATGGCAACCACAATCTCTAACCTCCTCTCAGAACAGCCAGAGGATAACTGTAGAAACCACTTGGGCCACTGCAAAGTCTGGCCACAGGGATGGGCAGGCTGGTAAGACCAGACAACACCTATGTACTCTTCTGACTTTTATTACCTAGTCTTGACTATTGTTAGATATATAAGTCATGCCCTACTCCAGACAACTTTTTGTGGGTACCATTCATACTGCCTTGCCTGGACATTCAGCTTGGCCCTTGGGTCAGGAGGTCTGTCTATGCCCTATTTGTCATCGATTAAGTGAAAGAACATTCATCCTGAGGGCTGTTCAGACCACAAAAGCTAAGTTCCTGCTTAGACAGAGTGCCTCTCTCCACCTTTGTCTTCCTTGATGAAAGTGAAGGGGAGATGAGCTTCAACTCTGCAGGGGAACAGGGCTTTTCTTCATTACATCAACAGGTTTTGTTTAAGTGTCACAGAAGACATAACTGAAAGGAACCTGCTCTTGGAGATGGGTGGGAAGGGAAGGAGTTGATGGAGTCAATATAATCTCTCTTGGCCTCAATCTGGCAGAGATTTTGGCATATGACTGAATTGATGCCCTTCACTTCCTCTGTCATCTGCGATCAATTTCCCCTCTCAAACATGTTAGTGTTTGGGGAAAGCAGAATTTTCATGCTAGCTAGCTGTTGTCATAGTAAGGCTTAGCTTTCCTATGATCACACTGATAATACTAGAGCCCTTTTTAAATACTGTGTCATTGCAGTTTCCAGATAAGAATTCTACACAGTTTTAGAGCTGTTTTGTAACATTTGATTTGCACGTCTATAATTTGTCATTTAATAGTTATGTTTGACTGTTGGTCTTCTAGCCCTGCAATTTAAAGGGGAAAAGAACATTAAAATATATTTTAAACATGTGTCTACTGAAGGCCCTATATACACAAAAAAAGTATGGTTTTTTTTCCAAGTTCTGAAAATAAATTAGGGTGAAATACTGGACTCCTAGACTTGGCACTTCCCTTTTGATGTGTGTGATATGTGAATATCCCTAAACCAAATCAACAGTATCTGATTTTTTGCAAGGAATGCTCTTAATGTTTTTAATGTTAATCAGTTAAGCTGTACTGTATTTACTTTATTTTCAAAGTGGAAAAATTTAATAAAAACTAGTATGACTTTCCTGTAATGTAGAAACAGGATAAACATAGAAGGAATGTGATTGGAAATACAGACAGGAATGGCAGAGTGCCAGCAACTCCTTGAACATAAATCTGCAGGCAGCTATGCCAGAAGTCTGTTTCATTACACTCTTTACGTTGCATAATACAGTTTGTGTAAATTGAGAAGATGCGTACATGCTCCTCATTACTACTTCTCTCCAAAATATGACCAAAGCTTTGTAGCTGGCTGGCTTTGAATTAGAATAACACCACTGGTGCTCTGTGATACCTTTTTTGTTGTTGTTGTTCTTTGGTAATGGATTTACACAGGGACTGCACCTGTTTGGTGCTTATTTTAGGTTAGCATCAGACCAGGGTTATAGGAGCCCCACAGAATGAGGGAGGAGGAGCTAATCCTCATAGGTTTCTAAAAAATTCAGGCCAGGTTGCTTGATAATAACATACCTGAAAGGGTGTTTTGGTTTGGTTTTGGTTTTTTTAGTTCCATTGGTTTTGAAACTGTAAGGACTGGAGCACAGCACTTTTCATCCTGTGGCAGAATAGCTTAACCACAAGGTAGTGGTTAGTTTGCTGAAGCTGACCCAGAGAGTTAGAGAATTGCAGCCTGACTCTCTGTGTTTATAAACAAATAAGCGCACGCAGGTATGCAATGATCCATGAAGTGTTTGCTGTGCAAATGCATAATATGCAGTGAGTCAGTAGGGCAGACTGTTTGCTGTTCTGAGTCCATTGGTGTCCTGGATTCTTCAGCATACTATGTGTTTGTAGTCCTTTTCCCACCAGATTGCTGGTTCACAGTGAAATATATAAGAAAATGTTTAAAAAATAAACAAGTAGTTTCCACCTACTCCTATTCAGAAAGGAAGACAGAAACACTGAGCAAACTTTACTATTGAAAGAACTGGAAGCATCTTCGATCTTGTTTGTTCGTATTGCATCTCTACCTGGATTGTCTTGCAAGTTAGACGACTGAAAACTCAACTGGCTCACAGGGTTTGTTTAGCAAGTTAGGACAAAAGAAAGCGGAAAACTTTACTTTGGTTGCACCAGTGTTAGAACCTGAACCTGTAATATATGCCGTGATGTCATTGACAGATGTTGTATATTCCGCCTGTTTCTTGATTTGCAACAACTTAAATTTATACAAAATAAATATAAAGGGATGTAGAGTAGGTAGTAACATACTGAATGTATGTATGTGGTATGAAGGCAAGAGGCTGCAGTACCTCTTCATACCTGCTTTCAGACAGTTGTGCTGTGATGCCTTGTCTCAAAAATAGTATGGATAAAAAAACAGCAGACAGCAGGTCTTGAGCCAACTACTCAACTGTGAGAGCAGCAACACAATTTATTTGTACTTTTTGCCCTGTTCTGAGGAGGTGACATTGTCACTTCTGTCATATTTCTTCTGGATTGTGTTTTCTAAGATGCTCCAGATTTTCAAATACTAAGTATAATGTGAGACCTTCATATCACCAATTTAGCTCCTGTGCAGAACACTAGGAGAGCACAGGCTGTCTACATCAGGCAATGAGCTCATGAAAGGTGGTACTGTGGTTCTACCTGTGGCTCACAGCAGATGCAGAATAGAACAAACAGTTCATCTGCTCCCAGTTTCAACTTTATTAATGCAAAATGCTCAGGTATTTTTCCCCTGAATGCCAAATGGATTGCACTGTAGTTTGCTTGTGCCCAAAGTAAGCAATGCTATATATACCTCAGGACATGAGATTCCTTAATTTTAAATCCTTACAGAAGATGGCGTAAACGTACTCTAATTTTATTTCCTTTGTCTTAGTTTACATTGCAGAAGAGCTGAAGAATTTTGAAATCAAAACTGAAGAGTGTATGTTAAACCCTTCTAAAAGCTCATTCCAGAAATAAGCAAGTGTAAACAAAAATAATATGAAAAAGGTGGTATTTTGCAGTGCAGAAATCAGTTTATGTGATATTCATCAGTACAACAGTCTGAAATTGTTTTGATAAAGCAGCACATTTGTTTGAAACTTAATTTTTCCACAATGCAAAAAGTTTGGAAAGTGTTTTTGTCCATTCTCCATGCTGGAGAGCTTCAAAGATCTGGAAAATTTGCACAATTAGAAGTGAATCTGTCCCTGTACATAAAACCTGTCAATTGATTTGGACCATCTTTTAACATTTGCTTCAGAGACCAGCTTCAAGCAGGTAAAACTGCACTGAGGAAGGAAACTGAAGTGAAGAAAAGTGAAGAAAAGTGACCAGAAAAGCTCTTTTTTTCGAGTTTTTTTTGGAGCCAGCAGCAGTGCTGTGCCTGGCCTAGCAGCTGGCAGAAAAAATAGCAGCTGGCATCTGGTGGGAGGGCTCCTGACTCACCAGGGGCGGAGCTGACACTGCCTGCTCTTCATCTCTGGTGACTGACCTTGACCAATTTTGCTGTGGGGATAAAGAGAGACCTGGGAGGGCGGGAACTAGTTCCCACCCACACAACACAACACAGAAGGTGTGGAAAGCCTTTCTGAGCACCTAGGGTGGAGGTAGTTAGTGTCTGAGGGCTGCCTGCTCTGCCCACTCAATAAGGTAGCAGTGGGAGCAGAGGCTGTGTCTTCTGTCAGCACGGGTGAGTGCTCTTGTCTTT